>NW_022589708.1:56738975-56981843 GCF_004348235.1 Phoca vitulina | reverse complement strand
GGGGGGGGGGGGGTAATTACCTTCCCCGAAGCTCTCTTAGCCCAAACAGCCACCCTGTGATCTAAGAGATGTATGCATTGTCCCTTAGGCTATGTTTAGTAGAACACGCAGATTAGCATATTTTATTTTCCCATAAATCCTCTCAGTTTCAGTAAGACCCCTTGTTACACATCACATGCTTGAGAAAGAGTGATAAGGATTTGTGATTATCCTGAAAGTCCAATAAAAGCGGGAGCAAAGAGGAGCAAAGGGTCTTGTCTCTGAGCGTTGACCCCCTTGCCTTCTCTTCTCTTTCATGGCAAAGTTTGGAGTAATTTTTCATCTGTCGGAACAGGGATTGCTGGCCATTCCCAGCAGTGTATGAGGCATTTGGAAAATTAAGCAACCCTCTATTGAATTGTATGTTAGGAACTTTAAAAATTGGCACTTCATTTAACATCAATGAAAGATAAATTTCATCTTGTCCAATTTTATATTTTAAATACAAGTCTTATTAGAATTTTTTTTTTTATTTCTCCAAGCCTGTGGCTTGTCTTTTCAGTCTCTTAACAATGTCTGTGACGGAGCAGAAGTCTTCACTTTTAGTATAGTCACGCTTTTTTTTTTTTTTCCACGAATTGTCCTTTTGATGTTGTATCATCAAAAGCCATTGCCAAATCCCAGGTTATGTAGATTTCCTCCTGTGTTTTCTTCCAGAAGTTTTACAGTTTTGCATTTTGCACTTAGGTATATGATTCATTTTGAGTGAATCCTGTGTAAGGTATAGAGCTGTGTCTAGGTTTTTTTTTCTGCATGTGGGTGTCCAGTTGTTCAGCACCATCTGCTGAACAAAGACTGTCCTTTCTTCATTTGCTCCTTATCAGAAATCAGTTGACTATAATTGTGTAGGTCTAGTTATGGGTTCTCCATTCTGATTCATCATCTATGGGTCTATGCTTTTGTGGTTTTGCCCAGTTTTAATAGATGAAGAAATCATCTCGGGGAAGTTAAATGATCATCTCAAAGTCACACAGTCACTAGGTTGCAGAGTAGGAATTTCAAACTATGTCCTTTGAAGTCTTGTATAATACCCAGCTTATGAACCTACAGCTACCTCTCTTCCAATGCAGAATGGAAAACATGCATGACAGTTAAGCATAATGCAATAACCAATCCGTTTTCCTTGCATTCTTCCTTTGGCCCTAATACCTGCTGCACATTGGCCACAGCGGGGCAGAGTTGCCAGAGAGAGTGGCTGCTGGATAGATGATACTTTGTAACGCAGTAAGTCCCATCTACTTTGCAGTCAGAACCTTGGCATTGTTTAATTTGAAATTGATTGCTTTACTGAAATATGCACAGGTGCAAATTTAAAAAAAGTCCCTTCACAATCTAAGATGGAAGATTTCTGCTAACACTGTATGGGCTGGATAATGACGGGAGCTGCTAATGATGCAGCTGCAAAGGCCTTAGTTGTTGTTCCTGCTCCTGCTTTATAGAAAGGAAGTTTATAGAAAGGAAAGAGGGTGTAATCAGTTGAGCTGGGAGGAAATGTTCACCGAGGCCTAATTTCACCACTATAGGCAATTTTAGAGAAGGAAAGGTTTAGTTCCAAGATTTTTTTTTTTAATTTTTTATCTTTTAGAAAGTACAATAATTTAGAATTATGTGAGGCTGGAATTCTGTAAGATATAGTTGTCTTTTTTTTTTAAGTTAAGAAAGAGATGGGCTCTGTAACCTAGTGACTGGGTGACTTTGAGATGATCACTTAACCTCCCAAGGCCAGTGTGTCCTTGCTCTCAGGATGGAAGGACTTTCTGGTCTTTGGCCCACAGAGAGTTATTTAACCAACAGTAAAAGGAATTCAAGACTTAAATCACCTTCTATGGAACCTGGGTGAAATTTAGGGGAAAATTCTGCATAATGAATGTATTCTAAAATTTTAACAATTATCACAAAGGACAATTACAAATCTTCCTTAACCCCATGTTTTATGATGGCTCAGTGGGACTCTGGCAGGAGGATGAATGATAATCTGATTAGGGTTCTTTTCATCCTGAGGTCCTATAGACAGTTTATACTTGATAGTGCACTTCAGATACTTTAGTATCTGAGATACAAACCTCGTCTCCTAAATATTTTATGCGTTTCAAACTTAAAGGTTAGAGATAATTTAGAAACATACAGGTTGTAGGATAGGGTATCACAGATTTTCTAAAATGATGTCAGCACAAAACATCGTGAGATGTTTGGAATATAAAGTCTAGGTTCTTTAACAATATGTAGTGCAAGAACTAAGGGGTCAAGATGTTATTAGCAAATAATTTATATAGGTAGTAATGTTCAAATGGATATTCTTTAAGATGTTTTATTTATCAAAATAGTTCAGAGAAAACTCTCTTACTGAAATGAGATTACTCCCCAAATGCCGTTTTACGGATTTGTTTTTGCACAGTGTAATCTTGACAATTCCTCACATTTCTCAAAAGGCATGGATCTGCATTTATCCTATCAAAGTGTTCAGAACTCCAAACTTCCTCTCAGGCATCAAAATACTTTGCAACATCTTTACTGCAAATACGGGCTAAATACTTTGCAATATATATTCTCTGTGCTAAATTTGAGCTTCAAAATATATGGGCATTAGTAACTTTCTACCAGAACTAACACCAGCAAAATAAATCTTAAACTTTACAGAAAAAAAGACTACATTTGTTGATGTTTGAAGGGCTAAGAGTCCTTAAGTCCAACTCTCTACTTCTACAAATTAGGAATGAATGGTCAGAGAACGAAATGCCTGCCTGAGATTCCAGAATGCGCTGGCTACAGAGCCAGACCTCTGGACCTTCTGCACAGTTCCGTATTTCCTTTTAGCATGAAAATGAGCCCTCAGTGCTGCATATTTATTTTATATAAGTGAAGACAATATATGTTTAGAAAAGATCTTTTCAGTTTTTCAAGGACAAGTTTTTAGTCGAACTTGTCTGGGCCTCATTTGGAGGCTAAAAATGAAAGCTGAGTCAGTGTGAGGGTATGAGGTCTTAACAAAGACAGATCCAAACGTATCAAGAGTTGTAATTAAAACAAAATCCTCAGAGGGTGGATCTGTTTCTCCACAATCAACCTGCTCCTTCTTTTCTGGTAATGAACATACTGCTTCAAATGTAGACTAGAAAGGTTTTCTGGCCTTTCTCTATAGGAACATTGAGTTTTTAAAGTTCCCATTAATCAAAGATGTACTCCTAGATTCAAAGCAGCAGCACAAATGGATTAGGAGCTAGGACACATTACAGTAACACAAGATGCATTAATATCAGGGGTTCTCAAAATTTAGAGTATATAAAGACCATCTAAGATTTGTTCAAAATGTGAATTCCTGGGTATTACCCACATATTTTGATCCATTAGATGCAGGATGAGGTCTACAGATTTGCGTTTATGAAAAACAATGCTAAGTGTTTCTAAAGCAACTATGTAGTCAGAGCTTTGGGATTTTTCTCTAGATGAAATAAAACCTTTAAGTCATTTTTTGGTAGTTGCTAATTTACTTATTATTGCTCCCTTTCCTTTCAAGCTTCACATCTCTTTCACTGCAGACCTTTTAATTCTCTATTTTTAAAATCTCAGTGTATTTTTTAAGACTTTCCTTTCTCCCCTTATTTCTATCTATACAGAGATGCAATGTTCCTGTAAGACCAAAACTAAATTTAGGCTGCCTCTCTCATTTCCATGATATTTCCCGCTTTTTAACTTCCATTGTGTAGACGGATATTTTCCTTCTGTTTTCTGTTTTATGTGCTTTGGAAACCCCTAAGAATCAGAGTCCACTTTGAATTGCAAGTCCTTTAGCAGATAGCCTGGTCTTTTCCTAAGCAGTAGACATGCCACAAGTCCATTTAGTGCAGAGGATTTGACAATTAGTTCTCCTAGGGAAATGCCCCACTCTGGACAAAACTCCTAAGCAAATTTGGGGTTGAATCAGTCATCTGAAGGAGATGCTTTATTCTCCAGAATAGAATTAATAGAATTAATGCCTAGTTTGTTTCTGATATTCTGTAAGGCTGAGTGGTAGAATTTAGTTCACACTTCAGTTGCTAGGCCAACACCCATAACATTTTTAGGGACAAGGAACTTTGGTCTGGGTCAAAAACATCTAAATAAATTGGCCATGGTGTTAGAAAGTGGTGTTTTTCTTGTGATTATTATAGATTAAAATTTTTGCATTGTTGTGACATGTTCTCTTTGGGTTCTTTCATTTAGAATCCTTAGGGTTCTCCAGAGAAATAAAACCAATAGGAGATAAATGTGTCTGTCTGTGTAACTGTCTATCATCTATCTCTCAAGAGAGGTATAGATACGATTATTAAGGAACGGACTCATGGGATGATGGAGGCTGAGAAGTCCTAAGATCTGCAAGCTGCAAAGCCTGCAAACTGATGGTCTAAGTTCCAGTCTGAGTCTCAGTCCAAGGGCAGGAGAAAACCAATATTCCAGCTTGAAGATAGGTAGAGAAAGCAAATTCTCCCTTTCTGAGCCTTTTGTTCTATTCAGGCCTTCAACTGATAGGATGAGGCCCACCCACACTGTGGAGAGCAATCTGCTTTACTCAGTCTACTGATTCAAATATTAATCTCATCCAGAAACACCCTCACAGACATACACAGATATTTAACCAAATATCTGGGTACCCTATGGACCAGTCAAGTTGACACATAAAATCAACCATCACAGCCTACTTTTGAATACTTTCCTCTCCTTGGGTTGGTCCTACAAAATAGTTCATGAATTTATTTACATGTGTGAAAAAAATAATACTATACTCCACCTCTCCCCTGACTCTTGTACCCCAAACCCCAAACTATTTCCTTTAGAGTGCCAAGCTGGAACAGATCTTATCAACGGGAATGTGGTATGAGTCAGAGTGAACAGGCCAGCCTCCATCTAGGCAGACATAGTCTTCATGGTTTAAATGAAGCCTACCTCATCTCTGCAAGAGACTATCATGGGATTTGAGGCCAAACCCTGTAATAGGCAATGTCATTTTCCTGGCTTCATCCTCTGGGAATGTCCCTTTAGGGAAAAGAGAAGAGAACCCAGGTAGAATGTATAGACTGATTTTATCCACATACAAGATATAACTGACAGCTTTAGTAGTAAATTCTCACCACTAACTGACCTGGGGTGCCTAATAAAACTCCTTTATTTCTTTTTTTTTTTCAATAAATACCTTTGTGCCTACTAAGTAGTGGCATCAGAGGTAAAGTGTAGAAATCAGGCATGAGCTCTGTCCTTCTAGGGAAGATGAACATACCCTGAGTTTGTTTTGGAAATTCAGGCTTTTCTGGTGCCTATGAGTCGACCATCAACAGTGTTATTAAAAATAGTATGCAGAACCACGATGTCATTCTAGTCGAGCAACTTTATTTTACTTGTCCAATTTCCCAGAACATAGACTAAGACTGCCAAAATCAGTTAAAGAAAACAAGTTGCTGAAAGGGATAGAAAAAATCTCTCTTTCCCATCTTGAGTGGATTTCAAGGGCTGGCATGAAGTGATTGTGAGGAAGGGGGGATTATACCCAAGAGTGACACCTGCAGTCTTTCCTGCTGACTCTCCAAGCCCTGCTAGGGGCACTACAAGGGAATACAAGCAAACTATTGGGATGAGTTTGGGAGATAATAATAATGCCTATCTACCCTTTTCCCCAAATTAATAACTGATTAAGAGATATATGCAGGAACCTTAAATCTAGAGATTGAAATATTAGCTTTATTACTTGTGAAGCTACAGTGAAGAAGGATAGGAATATAATTGGCTGGAATCAAGCTTCCTAATACAGTGCTACTCCTCAGGCTCAGACAGAACTGTATCATCACAGTTCTCCCTGAGGAGGGCAGGTTGCTTGGGGTGGAAATTCCTATTCTAGGTGTTGTGACAGACCCTTGTGAAGAGTGGAGGGTTTCCCCTTTCTACTCTATAATTTCAGAATCAGTGAACGTAGGTTTGTGCCACATTCTTCAGATTCATCCCTGGCTCATAAATTTCCTTCTTCTTCCATGACACTTTATAAGAAGTTACAACACGATCCCCATCACCCCTTTCTGGGAGAAGTTAGTACAAATACAAAACAATGTACCATCAGCCAATGTCCACTACCCAATTAGGCCTTACATGCAATTTCTCCATAAGGGACTCTCATTCACGAGCATCTCAGAATTCAACAAGCCATATATCCCATTATACCCAAATGCTAACCCAACTTTATATAATAGTAGAATCATACTTATTTTCTGCTTTTAAAATACTTCCTTTAGTCATATAGGGATGAGTTTACGTAAAGTCACAAAGAAGGTAAATTTGTCTTCAGGGACAACCTGTTTGCTCTTCAACCTTAGCAAACCCTTCCTCAGGGAACCAAGGTTCATTGTAGGGCAGAACCTTTCTCTAAGGCCCCTGCCATGTTGAGAAACACTGCATGCTTTATCTTTGTTCTCTGGTTTACTTCCTACTAAAGAGGGCATACCATTGGGCTTGAACAATGAAACAAACTCCATTGCAGAGTGACGTATTTTAGGTCTTGTATAATGGTAATATTTTACCTAGTTAAAAAGCACTTGCTCCTAGACAGTCTTTTTTTTTTTTTAAGATTTTATTTATTTATTCATGAGAGACACAGAGAGAGAGAGAGAGAAGCAGAGGGAGAAGCAGGCTTCCCGCTAAGCAGGGAGCCCGATGCGGGACTCGATCCCAGGACCCTGGGATCATGACCTGAGCTGAAGGCAGACGCTTAACCATCTGAGCCACCCAGGCGCCCTCCTAGACAGTCTTAATACACTATTTCCCCATGTATAAAATACCATTTCCCTGATGTTAATTGGTACTATGGGGTAAGGGAAAGATTTTTTTTTGGTCAAAGGACACTTTTGGCTAAAGAAAACTTAACAGATTTCCTTGGCTTAAGACTTCTCAGAGCCCTTATTTTGCTATAGTACTCTGCAAATCTCTGCGGACAGATAGAATATGTGAACTTTTATTTCTGTAGCATTCCATGGGACCAGAATTCCATGGAACACAATTTGGGACACACTACTCTAGAGACTTCAAACAGTGACAATCACTGTCATAATGACAAATGACAGGTATCTATTTTTGGCCAGTAGAAAGTAGGTTCCCTTTATTTCATCATGAATAACCAAGAGACCCAAGACAGTTATATGTATTTGGGAAAGGGCAGTAGAATCCAAAGAATGACTTGTGAAGACAGTAAAATCTGGATTTGAACTGTGTACTAACTGAGTGAAGTTAGCAAATTCATTAAGTCTCAGTGCCTTCATTTCTTTTTCTATAAAAGTAGTAGTAATAATTCTTATTTGTTGGGGATATTCAGATGGTTACCTGATACATTCTGCAAGGACATAGAACAGAGCTTGGAACATAAAGTGTGCAAAAAAATTTTAGTTTCTTTTCTTTCTCCAAAGTTTTTTCTCTACCTTCTCAGGGAATAAATGTAAAATACTAGAAAAATATAGTTTTTCATATCTCTAGATAACTTCCTTTTACATAATTATTTTAATATGCATTTAATATTTATAATATATATATTCTTATGTATAATATACATATATATTCCTAATGGAAATCATTAAGCTAAAATAGATGTATACTCAGCCCTCATGCAGCATTCTGCATAGCAGAGTATACAGTCAGGTAAACAAATGCAATTATGTCATATAATTATATATAACAATTTACAATTTTTGCAGCATCTTTCATGTATATTATCTCATTTAATTTTCACCAGAACCCTTTGAAATATATATTACTATTTCCCCATTTATATATAAAGAAAAATGAGACCCCAGGGAAATTGAGCAACTTGGTTAAGGTCACCCAGCTGACAATCCTGAGCATGAACAATGACCCAAGGCCTCTAACTCAAACCCTGTGACCTTTTCACTCTATCACGCAATGACTGTACTCACTACGCTTCCAGTGAAAACTTCCTAGACAATGATTTTCTTTTTAAAATAAAGACCAGGGGATAGGCTGACAAAACAATGACCAAGAAACTTAAGACACTCAGATGCTTAAGGCTGGTAGTTTCAGCTATAGGTCTTGAAATGTACATTACGGAGGGTTTAGGGACCCTCTATCTATTCTATTAACTAGTCATGTGGCCTTAACATATTATCTCAAATAAAATAAGAACAATAGCTACGCTTCTCCTTGATAATAGGAACAAATGAGATACTATCTGAAGTACTTTAGAAAGTCTCAAATGCTGTATAAATATACTAATTTTTAATTATTCGAATATGGGAAGCAGTGATAACACAAAAGTAATTAATAATTGGTTTGCAATACATTTCATGATTATCTTTATTGGACAAGAATAGCATTCACTATTAATTGTATGCTCTCCCTGGGTATTCACCAATGAGTGGCCAATCTTGATGATTTTGAGGGTAGTTTGTTAATATAATTTGCTACATATAGAGCAGACACATCCAAGGATTGATTGTGTAAGCAGTGTTTCCAAAATGGGAAGCCCATTTAACAGTAAAGCTTTATATTTACTTAAAGCTCTTTGGAATATTTTCTTACTTCACTGAAACATCTAGGAAATAAACTGGTATTGTGCTTTCTTTGTTTCTTCCGCATAAGGTGCTAAGAATTTTAAGCTTTTCAAAGGACTGCTCTGTCAAAATCAATAATAACTTAAGCCCTCACAGGTAGAAAATTTTCCTAAAATTCATTGTTTCTTCCTGCATGATCCTTTTGTGTTTTTTATATATATATATTTCAAATATATTTTAAGGCATTATTTATTAGTATCAGGAAAATTTGGATTAAAATGATAAAACTCTTTTTTTCCCTTTGCTCATTAGTTTTGTTTCTTAAATGCCAAAGGGGCGGTGGATGGGCGGATGGGTGAAATACATGATGATGGGTGAAATAAATGATGGGTGAAATAGTTAGAACAGAATTAAAGAGCACACTTAACTTGACGGGCAATGAGTAATGTATAAAATTGCTGAATCACTATATTGCACACCTGACACTAATATAACACTGTATGTTAACTATACTGGAATGAAAATAAAACACTTAATAAAAAATAAACTGATAAAACTCATTGCTGGCAGGACATTCAGAAATTGTCCTTCTGAAGAACGACCTGGAAATATTTATTTTTATTTATTTATTTTTCACTTGGAAATATTTAACAAATGTTAAGCACCAGCTCTAGGCTCTTTGTTAGGTGATGAGAATGTTAAGGTGAACATGGTTTCTGCTTTTAAGGAACTCAAAGTCTACCAGGGAAGGAGCTTAAGTGAACAGATGTGATGAAGTGGACAGCAAACCAAACCTCTGCAGAGGGCCTAACTAGGCTACCCACCCTTCTGGTAAAAAACTCCACCTCCAGTATCCCAGGTTGTGGTAATCTAGGACTCAGGCCAGGTCTACCCAAATCCGTCTCTAAGATTTTTCACATTGAAGAAGGTTAGAGACACTTCTTTTCTTTCTGGATTAGGTGGTAAAGTGTGAGTCCAGAGCTGAGTATAGCCATGTCCCTGGCAATATGGAGTAAAGCTGGTTTGTGACAGTAGCTGTTTCAAAGCAAAGCAGAGATAAGATATACAGAGAGGGTTCTAACCAACTTAGCGTTTGAATATAGGCATCTTATCTCCTCCATTGTTTGGTTACTCCAGAGCCAATTAATCTGCTTGGTCAAGGTTTGGTTTCTGCTATTAGCAATATGACTAACCCACATCATGGGTGTTCTAATGGAGGTATGAACTAAAAGACTATTTATACTAAAAGATACAATAATTTAACTTTTAGAAATACAGTTGATTCACATTATCCACAGATTCTGTACTTGTGAATTTGCCTATTCACTAAAACTTATCTGTAACACCCAAATTAATACCTGGGGCATTTCCTGATCATTTACAGACATTGAAAAGGGGGGAAAAATTTGGGTCTCCTATAATGTAAACAAGTGTTCTTTTTACCACTTTTTTGTGTGTGCTTTTGTGTTTTTGTGTTCATCATTTTGTTGTTTAAAATGGCCCCAAGCATAGTGTTAAAGTGCTGTCTAGTGTTCTTAAGTGCAAGGAGGTATGACGTGACTTACAGAAAAAATACATGTATTAGATAAGCTTCATTCAGGCATGAGTTATAGCACATTTGACCATGAAATCAATGTTAATAAATCAACAATATATATTAAATAAGGTGTCTTTAAACAGAAACATACATGAAACAAAGTTTGCACTGACTGATTGACAAAATAAATGTGAACAGAGGATTGCAGTAACCTAATTCTGTATTTCCCCAGGATCAGTATTTGCTAATTCAGTTCAGAGACACCTTATAGAATGTGAACTACTGTGAATGACTATATACTTTAAGGAAATATGGTCCTCTATTTAAAAAATTAGATGTTCATAGAAGCACTATTTATAATAGTGAACAGCTAGAGAAAAGCCAAATGTCCAACAAATGAAAAGTAGTTACAGTGTGTAAATACTGTCATTATAATTCTATGGATATTTCCTTACATAAAAACACATTTATAAAATTAATAAAGTAGAATTGTTGGGACAGAGTTCACTGGCTCTAAGTAACTTGAAAGAAGGAAATATATCTTAGTTATTTTCTATCTATATGAGCTAGCCTGGCATGCAGTAGATACGGGAGGTAATACATATCCACTATTGACTACTATGGAACCCATGTGGCATAGTTCTGGCCAATGAGGTCTAAGTGAAAGCTTCTTAGGTAAAGATTCATGGAAAGCTATTTCTAAAATTATTATTTTATTTATTTTTTTTAGAGAGCGAGAGAGAGAAAGAAAGTGAGACCATGTGAACAGGGAGGGGAGGGGCACAGGGAGAGAGAAAATCCCAAGCAGGCTCCATGCTCAGCGTGGAGCCCAATCTTACGACCCTGAGATCATGACCTGGACCCTGAGGTCATGACCTGAGCTGAAGTCAAGAGTCAGATGCTCAACTGACCTAGCCACCCAGGTATCCTGGAAAGCTATTTTATTAAGTGGACACACTCAGTGGCACCCATATTTTGCCTATTATGCTTTCCACATCTTCTAACTTGGATCTTAAATGGTGCTAATGGTGCAGGAGTCATCTTTTAGCATAAGTATGAAAGATACAAAGTCTGCCATGTTGCCTAACTCCAAGAAAGAACAGATTATTAATGGTGGATACTATTCCTATCTAACAAAGATAATCATGAGATGTATTGCAAACCAATTATTAATTGCTTTGGTATTATCACTGCTTCCCATACTCAAGAGAATAATTAAAAATTAGTTTCTTTATACATTTTATACCTTCTAAAGTACTTTCAAATAATAACTCATTTGTTCTTATTATTCTTGTTTTATTTGAGATAGTATCTTATGGCCATATAGTTTGGTAATAGTATGAGGCAGAGGGTCCCAACATTTCAAGGGCATTTGAAAGGACATTCTGGAGCTGAAACTATTTATCATCCTTAATCCTTTGGGATATGAATATTAAATATTTTCTCTGAAGTGGTATAATATAGTAACCTTAAAATACAGATCATTAGGCAGCTGCATGGAGCAGAAAACATGCATGGCCAATGAACATATGAAAAGATGCTTAAACTCATTAGTAGAGATATGCAAATTAAAACCACAATGAAATATTTCATACAAATAAAATGGGAAAAAATTAGTCTAACCTAACTAAATGCTGGAAAGAATGTCAAGATATAAAAACTATCACATATTTCTAGTAGAAGAAAGCTGCCATCATTTGCAGAGCAATTTGGCAATGTCTTAAAGTTGAGGGTGTTTATATTCTGTGATTCAACAATTCTACTCTTAGAAATAAATATATCCTAGAAAAACTCAGGTGCATATGCCCTAGAAGACAAATACAAGAATATTCACAGCAGCAGTTTTGGTGATAATAAAAATATGGAAATAACCTGTGTGTCCACTGAGAGGAGAATGGATGAATAAATTATGTGCAGAAGATGGGATGCTCTACAGCAGTGAAAATAAATAAACCAGTGGTACCCATATAAATGTGGCTAAATCTCAAAAAATATTACTGAGTGGAAAAGCATTACATAAGACTTCATGTTTCATTTGAGCATCTATGTAAAGGAATATACCAGCCAAAGAATTCTAGAACAGATTCTAATATGAATTAGAATGATCAACACCAAATTATGCTTGAATGTTCACTTATGTGGTGAGAAATAACCAAAAAAGAAAAAGTAAGGCAGCACAAAGGGCCTCATTTCTGTGACTTTTTATTTTTAAAGAATGATCTGAAGCAGAGATGGCAAAGTGTTGGGATATCAATGGGCTAAATAATGGAATATAGGCATTTTTATTGCACTGTTCTTTGCATTAGTCTAAATGTTTTAAGTATATCATAATTTAAGAATATTCATATGAACAGACTGATTACTAGTAGTGAAACTGAATCAGTAATGAATAAACTTCCCAAAAAAGTCCAGGACCAGATGGATTCACAAGTTAATTCTAGCAAACATTTAAAGAGGAGTTAATACTTTTTCTCTTTAAACTATTCCAAAAAACAGGAGGAAGAAAAGCTTCCAAATACACTCTACATGGCCAGCATCACCCTGACTCCAAAACCAGAGAGACACTACAAAAAACAAACAAAACTACAGACCAATATCCTTGATGAACACAGATCCAAAATTCCTTAAGAAAATATTAGCACTCCACATTCAACAATACATTAAAAGGATCATTCACCATGATCAAGCAGATTTATTCCAGGAATGGAAGGATGATTCGATATCTGCAATCAATCAACATGATATACACATTAACAAAATGAAGGATAAAAACCATATAATCATCTCAGCAGAGGCAGAAAAGGAATGTGACAAAAGTTCAATATCCATTCATGATAAAAACTCTCAAAAAATGGGTTTAGGGAGAAAAATACCTCAACATAATAAAGGGACAAACCCATAGCTAACATTATACTTAATGGTGAAAACTGATAGCTTTTCTTCTAAGATCAGGAATAAGACATGGATGTACACTCTTGCCACTTTTATTCAACATAGTACTGAAAGTTCTAGTCATAGCAATCAGACAAGAAATAGAAGGCATCCAAATTGGTAAAGAAGAAGTAAAATGGTCACTATTTGCAAATGACATTATACTATACATAGAAAATCCTAAAGACTCCACCAAAAAACTATTAGAATAAGAGAATTCAGTAAAGTTGTAAGATACAAAATTAATATACAGAAATGTGTTGCATTTCCATACACTAATAATAAAATAGCAGAAAGAGAAATGAAGAAGACAATTCGATTTACAATTGTACCAAAAAAAAAACCTAGAAATAAACTTAACCAAAAAGGCAAAAGATTTATACTCCAAAAACTACAAAACATCGATGAAAAAAACTGAAGATAACACAAATGAAAATATATTGCATTTCAGTATCTTTTCGAGGAATTAATATTGCTAAAATGCAGACCACCCAAAGAAATCTACAGATTTAATGCAATCCCTATCAAAATACCAATGGCCAATGAACATATGAAAAGATGCTTAAACTCATTAGTAGAGAAATGCAAATTAAAACCAATTTTCACGGAACTAGAATAATCCTAAAATTTGTATGAAACCACAAAAGACCCCAAATAGCCAAAGCAATCTTGAAAAACAAGAACAAAGTTGGAGGTATCACAATCCCAGTAAAGCAACAGTAATCAAAACAAAAAAATCATGGTACTAGCATAAGATAGACACATAAATCAATAGAACAGAATAGGGAGACCAGAAATGAACCCACAATCATATTGTGAATTAATCTATGACAAAGGAGGCAAGAATATTCAATAGGGAAGCCAGTGTCTTCAACAAATGGTGTTGGGGAAACTGAACAGCTTCATTCAAAAAAATGAAATTGGGGGCGCCTGGGTGGGTCAGTTGGTTAAGCGACTGCCTTCGGCTCAGGTCATGATCCTGGAGTCCCGGGATCGAGTCCCGCATTGGGCTCCCTGCTCGGCAGGGAGTCTGCTTCTCCCTCTGTCCCTCCCCCCTCTCATGTGCTCTCTCTCATTCTCTCTCTCTCAAATAAATAAATAAAATCTTTAAAAAACAAAAAACAAAAAACAAAAAAACAAAAAAACAAAAAAATGAAATTGGACCATACACAAAATTAAATTCAAAATGGATTAAACACTCAAATGTGAGACCCAACACCATAAAACTTCTAGAAGAAAACATAGGCACTGACATCACTGACATTGGACTTAGCAACATTTTTCTAGATATATCTCCTCAGGCAAGGGGAACAAAACAAAAATAAACTATTGGGACTATCCCAAAATTAAGTGCATTTACATAACAAAGGAAACCATCAACAAAATGAAAAGGCAACCTACTGAATGGAAGAAGATATTTGCAAATGATATATCTGATAAGGACTAAATATCCAAAATATATAAAGAGCTTATACAACTCAACACCAAAACAACAGTTTGATTAAAAGATGGGCAAAGACATGAACAGACATTTTTCCAAAGAAGACATACAGATGGCCCACAGATACATGAAGAGGTGTGCAACATCACTAGTCATCAGGGAGATGCAAATCAAAACCACAATGACATATCCCCTTACCTTTGCCAGAATAGTTAGAATCAGACAGACAAGAAATATCGAGTGTTGGCGAGGATGTGGAGAAAAAGGAACACTTGTGCACTGTTAGTGGGAATGTTAATTGGTGCAGTCACTGTGGAAAATAGTATGGAGGTTCTCAAAAAATTAAAAATAGAAATACCGTACGATCCAGTAATTCCACTACTGGGTAGGAATTCCCTCTTTACTTTTTTCTCAGCTCTTCCCATTTATCAGTTTTATAATTGTCTCTATCTGTACCTTTGAGCCCCCAAATACTAGCTTTTATAATTCACCTTTAAAGTTTCTGCCTGCGAGAATTTGGGTATGTCACAGAAAAAATTATATAAGCTCCTAGTACAACTTCCTCAGTGATTATAAGGCTTTCTGTTTTCTTCTAATCAACTTTTATAATTATGGGTAAGAATGCAGAATGATCACTCTTTTTAGCTGAAGATAGATGGTGCTTAGCCCCCTGGATTTAAGCAATGACTCCAACTTCCAGTAATTTCCCCATCTTCCACTGTGTCCCAGCTCCATTTCATGTAGAACATTTTTAGTTTCCTTAATTCTGCAAGATCAAAATCCAAGATACCATTGTCTGCTTCAGCATCTTGGGCTCAACACACCCGTGATTTCAGCCTGTTCCTTCTTTGACATTTTGATCCCATTAGAGATGTTTATCTGTCTTTTCTAATCCAGATAAATGCTTTTGTTTTGCATGTGTGTGTGTGCCCATGTGCACACGCATGTATCATTGTTATATGTTTATAGCACAGTCTAAATTCACTTCATCTTAAATTGGAATGCTCACATATTAGGTGGTTATTTTATGCAAATTATTTATGGAAATTCAATTACAGTGCACTTAAAAAAAGAAATCCTTTCATGTTTTACTTGTTAAGTTTTTATTTTAATTCCAGTTAGTTAATGTACAGTGTTTTATGTTTCAGGTGTACAATATAGTAATTTAACTCTTCTAAACATCACCCTGCGCTCATCACAGCAAGGGCACTCCTTAATCCCCATCACCTATTTAACCCATCACCACTGGTAACCATCAGTTTGTTTTCTATAGTAAGAATCTGTTTCTTGGTTTGCCTTTCTCTCTCTCTCTTTTTTTTTTCCCCTTTGCTGGTATGCTTTACTTCTTAAATTCCACATATGAGTGAAATCATGTGGTATTTATCTTCTCTGACTTAATTTCACTTAGCATAATACTCTCTAGCTCCATCCATGTTATTGCAAATGGCAAGATTTCATTCTTTTTTTGGTTGAGTAATATTCCATTATATACACACACACACATATATATACACATGTGTACATATACATATGTAAAATGTATACAGTAAAAATGTACATATGTATATATAACATCTTCTTTATCCATTCTTCAGTCAATGGGCACTTGGGTTGTTTCCATCCATAGTTTGACTATTGTAGATAATGCTGCAATGAAACCAGGATCTGGTTCTTTGAAAAAATTAATAAAATTGATAAACCTCTAGTCAGACTTATCAAAAAGAAAAGAGAAAGGACCCAAATAAATAAAATTACAAATTATAGAGGAGAAAATAACAACCAATACCACAGAAATACAAACAATCATGAGAGAACATTATTATGAAAAACTATACACTAACAAATTGTACAACCAGGCAGAAATGGATAAATTCCTACAAATATATAAACTACCAAAACTGAAACAGGAAGAAAGAGAAAGCTTGAACAGGCTTATAACCAGCAAAGAAATGAATCAGTTATCAAAAAACTCCCAACAAACAAAAGTCCAAGACCAAATAACTTCACAGGTGAATTCTACCAAACATTTAAAGAAGAGTTAATACCTATTCTTCTCAAACTTTTTCAAAAAATATACAAGGAAGGCAAACTTCCAAACTCATTCTATGAAGCCAGCATTACTCTGACAGCAAAACCAGATAAAGATACCACTAAAAAAGAGAACTACAGGCCAATATCTCTGATGAACATAGATGCAAAAATCCTCAAGAAAATGCTAGCAAACCAAATCCAACAATACATTATAGTGCACTTTCTAAAATCACTTTTTGTATTTTTCCCATTGCAGAACACTTTAGAATTTTTGAATCTTTGAAAATTCATGGTAATTATTAACCATGGCTCTAATATGCCTAGATGTTTACTGTATTTCTTTAAAAATCAGTTCTAATATACTAGTAGAAATCTAAGTAATTTTAAATATAACTTAGTATTTTCTAAACTCTAATGCCCATTTAGATTATTCAAAAACACATATAAAAATATTAGAATTTGACTAACAAAGAAATAATAAAAAACCTCAATAGCTTTTAAATTAAGACAAATCAAGAAAAATCTCTTGAGAAGTTACATGGCCTAAAATTAAAAATAAACAGAAAACAAATCTGTTGGCAGTGATAAAGTGGACTTAAAAAGCTAAATTTTATCACTGAAATGTTCTATCTTTTCTTGTCTTTTTTTTTTCCTAGTGATATAAACAGATTTAAAAATAGCCAAAAAATTTATGGGTCTTATATGCAGTTGAAGGAATACCACATTAAGTGCAGCTCAAACAAAGAAAGCCAAGGTCCTTTTGACCTCAGGGTTCCTCTGGATATTCTCCTCCTCATTCAGTGCTGTATCTGTATATAGAGAAAAGCATGATTCAACAGTCATACACAAGCAATGCTATTATATAGAACATTTGCTATGGCTTGTATACCTAGTTTTGACTTCATGAGTTCTGAAAATGCTGTAGGTTGGTTCTTTTATTTGAGATGATTCTTCAAAGAAATCACTGAACTAAAGAGAGGGTCATATTTTCCTTTTTTCCAATGGCATACTTGGACATATAAAAATACACGACACATTCCTATAAAACTATATACCATTCAGTGCACAGACACATGAAAGGATGCTCAGCATCACTAATCATCACGGAAATGCAAATCAAAACCACAAAGAGAAGTCACTTTACATGTGGCAGAATGGCTAATATAAGAAAGACAAGAAATAGCAAGTGTTGCTGAGAATGTGGAGAAAAAGGAACCATTGTACACTGTTGATGGGAATGTAAATTGGCACAGCCACTGTGGAAAATAGTATGGGGGTTCCTTAAGAAATTAAAAATACAAATACCATATGAACCAATAATTCCACTACTGGGTACCTAACCAAAGAAAAGGAAACACTAACTTGAACATATATGCACACCTAGGTTTATTATAACATTATTTATAATAGCCAAGATATGGAAGCAACCTAAGTGTCCATTGATAGACAAATGGATATGGAAGATATGCATACGCACACACATACACACACACAGAGGAATACTATGCAGCCACCAAAAAGGGTGAGAACATGCCATTTGTTGCAATACGGATGGACCTAGAGAGTATCATGCTAAGTGAAATAAGTCAAACTGACAAAGACAAATGTAGATTTCACTCATGTAGAATCTAGAAAAACAAATGAATAAACAAACTCAAATCAGAATCAGACCTATAAATACAGAGAATAATAATTTGATAGTTGCTAGAGGGAAGAGGTGGGCAAAACTGATGAATGAGAGATACAGACTTCCAGTTATAAAATGAATAGTCACAGGAATAAAAGACACAGAATAAAGAATATAGTCAATGATATTGTAACAGAGTTGTACAGCGACAGAGGGTAGCTACACTGTGGTGAGCACAGCGTAAGGTATACACTTGGGGAATCACTCTGTAAAACACCTGAAACTACTGTAACATTGTGTGTCAACTATACTCAGATAAAAGTACATTGATAATAAAAAAAAAAATAGAACCATTTAGGCAACTAAATGTCTAATATAAAATTTTCCAGGTATTTTAGGCTAGGTATTTTATTTAACTTCTGTCTCAAGATATTTATTTAAAAATATCTTTAGGGCACCTGGTGGCTCAGTGGGTTCAGTGTCTGCCTTCAGCTCAGGTCATGATCCCAGGGTCCTGGGATTGAGCCCCACATCGGGCTCCCTGCTTGGTGGGGAGCCTGCTTCTCCCTGTCCCTCTGCCCCTCTCCCTGCTTGTGCTTGCTCTGTCAAATAAATAAATAAAATTTTTAAAAAAGAATATCTTTAATTAGTACTAATTCTTATAAAGGTATTTTCCACATTAAACTGAAATTTGCTTTTAAATAGTTTCTGCTGGCTGATTTTCTGCAGCTATAAAAAGTCATTCAAGTCCTGTTTATGTTATACCTTGTTAATTTGAATCCCTCATCCTTGCTTGCTAAAGTCTTTGGTTTCTGATTCTGTTATGTACCTACCAGGAAATCCTCCAGTTTCCTGAAATCTGCAAATTAGATGGGCTTCCTTTTTGTATCCTCATCCAAATTACTGACAGAAACATTGATGATGACAGGAAAAACCTCTGCAGCCTGTAACTCAGTAATTCCATTACATTGACCTTGCTTTTCATTCATGAGCCCTCACTCATCCTTCAACAAGATCCAAATCCATCTACCGATACTGTCAGCCTACATTTGAGTATCTTCTCTAAAACCTTTGCTGAATTCCAGGTATTCTCACTTTACGACCTTCTCTTTATCTACCAATTCAGGAAGTCTTTTTAAAAAATAAATGATGGGTTAGCCTGGTGATGGGTATTAAAGAGGGCACGTTCTGCATGGAGCACTGGGTGTTATATGCAAACAATGAATCATGGAACACTACATCAAAAACTAATGATGTAATGTATGGTGATTAACATAACATAAAAAAACTAATGATGCAATGTATGGCGATTAACATAATAAAATAAAGTTTAAAAAAAGAATAGTTAAAAAAATAAAATAAATGAGGTCTGGAATAACTTGTGAACACATGAGCGCATTCTGTTGTCATATCTTTTCCTAGTTAATAATAAACTGAGCTGAAACTGTTGGTGAGTCAGAGATTAGGTGATGCCATGACTGTGCTAAGTGTTACATTAGCAGTATTAGTTGAACTCTGGGAAGCACGTGGTCATCATCTTACAGAGGATGACTGGAGATGTGTCTACTTTTCCACCTAGGCTTCTCATGGCCACAGCAGATCTTCCTGGAATTCATATCCTTCCAGAACCACAGCTGTGGCATCTACTTCTTTCCCTTCTGTAACTTGTGTGCTATCCAACCTTAAAACCATAAGTCACATGAAAAAATTTTTGCAGATGTCACAAGGTGAAGAGGAACAGATTTTCTTCCTCTCCTAGTCCTCACACTTTTCCCTTTACCTGGATAAAGACTGTGGTTAAAATCTGGGCCTTGAATCAGACTGCCTGTGTCTATAACCGATGTCTGTAATTTCTCAGTTACTATTGTCAATTTACTTAATCTCTCCAAGTGCCATTTTTCTCGTATATCAAATGGAAATAATAATATTGCCTATTTCACAGGACTGCTGTGAGAATCAAATTATTGCACGTTAAACATTTTGATGTATTCTTGGCACATAGTAAGCTCTAAATAATAATTGTTGTTTTAATTGTTATTGTTGCTTAAAGGATGTGGGCCTTCTCAGTTTGGAGAAATGCTGGCTGCTTGAGGGCTATAGTTCTGTTTTGGTTAACTGAGGCTGTCCTGCATACATTTAATTTTGTTATTAAAATTAGTTTCAATCATGGATAGTTCAGCTCCTCAGAGTATTATAGAACTAGTGACAAATGTTGGGTAATACTGTCTTGCTTCAGTAGGTATTGCTTTCATGATACCAGTAATGACTTGTTTTACAAAGCTTCTCTCCATCTCATAAGCAGAAAGCACTCTATAGACATTATCACATAATAATTTTGAGAAGTTGCTAGGCTACAAGTACTATGTGATTGTTTCCATTTTGCACAGGGATTCTAAGTAACTTGCTTATGTTCACATAGAAAAATGGCAGAAGAAGAAGGAAAACCCCATTACATGAGCTTCTAAAATCCCACCTAGAGATTTGGGATCTCCAAGTAATTTGGGAGCAGTCTACATCAAAAATACTCTATATATTTAAGATTATTTAATGTAAATCATTTTGCAATGTGAAATCTGGCAGTATGACATCACTGATTGAATTTGGAATATATCCAGCCTGATTCAGTAAGTCTAGCAATCAATCAATCATTAGGTTCATAGGACACAATATATTTGACAACTGGAAGGAAGAAGTAGTGAGACAACCCACAATTTCAGCCTATTTGACTTTCAATCCACTTTGACAAATACTATGTGCCAGGCACTATGCTGCGTACAACTGGAGGTAAAAGAATTCTTAGGGACTTACAGTCAAGTGAAATAGGAAACACAGATGTAGATGTAGATAGAGATGAAGATCTAGCCATTGCTATAAAGATTCATACTAATATAACGCTGTAGTAGACAAAGTACATAAGATAGTAAGTTAAGGAGATGTTCATTTTGATGGGGACTCTGGAAAAGCCTTATGGAAAGACATGATTTCAGTGAGGTCTTAGAGAATCATCAGGTCAGCAATTGTGATGACTATTTGGTGAAGGCAGAAGAAACACTATGTAGAGCTGGTGGAAGGGTCCTTGAAAGCCTTGGCTGATACGGGGTAAATGCCCCCTGTATATTCTCCAGAGTTGGTAGCAACCTCAAGTTTACTTTTCCACAAATTTAAGACCAGATTCCTATTATTTGGAAGAAGAACAAAGGGGAGAAATGAAGGGGAAAACAAGGAAGGAGTTCCTTTAATTTTTCTTTCAAGCTTCTTTCAGAGGGGGGATATATGAGTCACAGACCAAGTATGTATAAAATACCGACATATCCTTAGCTGCCTTACTTCAGAAACTAAATTTGTGTGTAAATCTGTGGTATTTCTTTATTTTCTTGTTTAATTAAGAATTTGGTATTGGTGAGCTTTGTACTTGTCATGTTACTGATGAGGCATTAGAATACTGATGAATTGTACTAACTGCAATCCACTGGTGTCCCTACTTGGGGAGGGTAATCACTAATCAGGGGTACCTTCGGTCTGTTTTGCTACTACCTGAGATTGGGAGGGATAACAATAGACTCCTTGTATAACCAATGTTTTTAAATGATATACAAAATATCTCCAACCAAATGTTCAAAATGGCAGATTTTAGGCTTGCCTAGCTTAGTTTGTGTACTTAAAAAAAAAATAAGGCTGGACTTTGTTGAAGGACGTGAGTTGTTCATATACTCTGCATCAATGACAATGATAAGAGCAATTGGGGAACTCAATTAGCTTTGCTAGACCAGGAACAATGGTGACATAATTACATAAAATGGCTATAGTGTGTTTGCTACCACCCCCTATTCAATATCATAGAATCTGATGCATATTTTTATGGTAGTAATGCTGGGATCATTAAAAAAATAGGCATTACTGAATCTTCTAATATTGCAGCTGAATGTTTCTTTTCCCAGTGTAGACTGACCCTAGTTAATGGAATGATACTGCCCAACACACAATAGGAAGATTTTGCAATAGGAGACCTGGGTTTGAGACCTGACTTTTCTGAATTCTGGTTGTATTATTTTGGGCAAATAACTTCGTTTCTGAATCTCAGTATATTTAGTTGGAAAATGGAATAATAATTGTACCTACTAAACTGAGTTTTGAGAATCACAGGAGATACAAATGTTGGCAAGCGTGAGGAGAAAAAGGAACCCTTGTGCACTGTTAGTTAGAATTAAAATTGGTACAACCACTGTGGAAAATGGAATGTTCTTCAAAAAATTAAAAATATAAATACCATATGATCCAATAATTCCACTGCTGAGTATTTAACCAAAGAAAACAAAAACACTAATTCAAAAAGATATATGCACCCTTATGTTAACTGCAGCATTATTTACAATAGCCAAGATATGGAAGCAACCTAAATGTCCATTCTTTGACAAATGGATAAAGAAGATGTGGTACACCTCCCCAAGACACACACTGGAATATTATGCAACCATAAAAAGGTTGATGTTTTGCCATTTGTGACAACATGGATGGACCTAGAGGGTATTACCCTAAGTAAAATAAGTCAGCCTGAGAAAGACAAATGCCATATGATTTCACTCATATGTGGAATCCAAAAAAAAGTCATATAAACAAACAAGCAAAAATCAGAATCAGATGTATAAATACAGAAAACAAGCTGAAGGTTGCCATAGGGGAGGGGAATGAGGGGTTGGGTGAAACAGGTGAAGGGGAGTGGGAGATAAAGTCTTCCAGTTATGGAATGAATGTCTAGGAATAAAAGGCACACCGTAAGGAATATAGTCAAAGATACTGTAATAGTGCTGTATGGTGAGAGATGGTAGCTACACTTATGGTAAGTACAGTTTAGAGAAGTTGCATCACTATGTTGTCTACCTGAAATTAATGTAACATTGTGTGTCAATTATAGTCAAATAATGATTAAAAAAAAAAAACCTTCAATGCTACTTTGAAGTATTTAGTGGTGATACTGAATTGTTATTTTCTTAACTGTCTTATATAATTGTCTCATATAATGTCCTAAATGAATTGATCTTTATCTAACAAAGGCACATGGTATTTCAAATCTTTTAGCATGTGAAAGTTGGTGACTGTTCAATTACATACATTATACTCCCCATTACACATAGTGCAAGTGATTGAAACTGGTAAGGTAAAAAGAACAGGCTTCAGTATAATTAAATTGGGATTTCTTTCACCAAATAAAATAAAGAAGAATAACATTTTAAGAAGCATTTTGGGGGTAGATACTTTGTTATGTCTTTTAGGAGAAATGCATGAGGGACTGAAGAGGAAAATGAAGACTGTAAGAATGCTTTAAATTGTATGTTTGACCTACAGAAAGGTGTCCTTTTGGCCTTTTGTATTTGTGTCAACAGACAGGGTAAGTTTTTTAAATGCATTTATGGCCAAATTTTCATAGTGTGAAAAATGGTGTGGGGAATACAGAGATGAATACAGGAAAACTTAAGTGTATTTGGTATTACAGCATGGCTGAATGCTTTACATATCTTACTTGATCTCTCACATACACATACAGGGAAAAGGAAGTAAAATCAGAAAAATAACAGTTAATAGTAGGGCACGGACATGAGAGGAGGTCTCCTTGTCTCCAATTCTAGGCTCTTTCTGCCTCTCCAAGGAACTGAACATGTGCAACAAAACCTGTGGGCTAATAGGTTCTCTATTAACCAAGTAACATAACCAAGAAAATTTCATTTGGATGATAGCAAATTTAATAGTACCCAACCCATCATTTTAAAGTATGACTACTCTTAATTTTTTTTTTTTTTTCCATAAACCAGAAAAAAAAGTCAGGACACAAAGAAACAGAAACCTCTCAGTGTTTCACTCAGACTTTCTTCTCCACTAATTATGTAACTCTCATAATTACTTACAGGTCTCATAGCACATAATAATTAAAGCAATATTTCTGAAGTATTTTTACTGTAAAAATTAAAAACATTTAAAAGCTAAGAGAATAGTATCATCAGCTCCCATTTACTCAGCACCTGGCTTCAATAATCATCAATATTTTGCCAATCTAGTTTCGGTCATATCACACTATTTTTCCCTGATGAATATTTAAAACACCAAATGTTGTATAATTTCACCTGTACGTCCAGAATGTACCTCGTTATTAACAGATACTGACACCTAGAGCATCCATTATCACTCTGAAAACTATTAATGTTAATTCTCAATGTCATCTAATATCTAGTCCCTGCTTATTTTTTACTATGTAAAAATGTCCTTTTATGGTTGTTTTGCTTGAATCAGGATCCAAGCAAGGCCCACATATTGCTTTTGGTTGGTAGGTCTCTTAATATTTTTTCATGTAATTTATGGGTGGAACTAAATCTTTTAACTTGTTGAGTATCTCAAATTCTGAATTTGGCTCTTTGCATCCTTGTGGTACCTTTTAACATACTCCTCTATCTCCTGCATATATGGAGACACTTGTTTAAATTTTTTGTTTTGTTTATATGCAAGAATCTTTCATCAGTGGTATTATGTAGTTCCCACTGCGTTGTAGCAGGAGGCCATGATGTCTGGTCTTTTAGTGATGATACAACACCGCAGTGAGCTCAGATGGTGCCGGCCTAATCCATTCATCATAAAGCTTCCTGATAGACTTAATGGTTTAAACAGTTATTTATGGTAATTGCCTAGATCCATTCTTTCATTAGAGGTTTCAAAATAGTGACTTCATAATGCTATGTCTTCTTCTTTTGTTCACTAAATTTCTACTATAGACACAAATTTTCTCTAAATAAATAGGTGGTTATTTTGAAATAGTGTGTACAGGAAAGTAGATATTAAAGGTTTGATTTTTCTCTTTATTTGTAAGTCTTCAGAATACTGATTTGGTATCCTAGCAATCTTCAAAGGTGAGCAATTAGTTTGTCTTTTCTGAGTACCATTATGAATGAGTGGATTTTAGCATATTTGTAGTCTTTATCATGATAACTTTGCTTTGAAATGTACTTATGATATTAATTTAGATACTGTGGTTTTTTTTTTTTTTTACCCTTGCATATATCTTTTTAAAATTGTGGCAAAATATATATAACATAAAATTTACTCACTCAGATATCCTGGGAATCCACCTTTCTTAGCCCCAAACCTAACACCCTCAATCAACTACTCCATTAACCAGCTATTCTTATTCTCAGACTCAGGCGATATAGCATCTCAGTATATAAAGTCATGAATCCTTTTCCTCTTGAGCAAGGGCACCTTGATAGATTTAGGTCAGTGGTCCTCTGGCCAGGCTGCATATCCATGTGAAGGACTTGGACCAAAAGCCTCAGGGTCAGAGAGCTTTTCTCAACTGTGGGATGTTGGGGGGGTGGGAGAGAGTTGCCAAGTGAGAAATGGGTGGCATCACTTAGATACACTTCTCCTCTTCCTTTTCCAGTTTCCACATCTCTAATATGCCCAGAGTGGGGGGAGATATAAAATTCTATAGCCATATAAAGCTACCCTAAGGAAAACAATTAAGATGAACTCTCCTGGAATATCTCATTCTTCTGTCATGATTCAGTCATGTAGATGAGTCTATATGGCCATTCTTGCTGTGTGGAAGTTCATGGTTGTCTAGGAATCCAAAAAGTCTTTTTTTGGACTTTTTTTTTTGAAAGAAGACAATTTCCAATGAGTTTCTTGCATTAGGCAGAGTAAAATAAGGGCAGTTTGCTTTGGCAGACTGTATTTTCTAAAGAAGGCCTCAGTGAGAGTACTCATCCTGCATACTTTTATTCAGTATGGCCATTGTATGTAACCCATTCCTCCTGTCCATTTCTCTTGGACTTTGGTGGGCTTGTAACCACAGGAGCCAGTAAAGTATGGCAGAAGAGATGCTGCAACTAAGTCATAAATGGTGGTACAGCTTCTGCCTTGTTGGCGGGGACACTTAGAGCCCTGAACTGTCAAGGAAGAAGTCTGGCCACCTTGTCACAGGCATCTGGGCTTCTGAGGGTGTTCAGACCAAGTGGAGAGACCACATACAGGTGATATGGTAGAAACACCCACTCAGGTCCCAGCTGACAGTGAGTGTCAAATGAAAACATATTAGCACAGTCTTTTTAAAAAACGTTGTGCACATAATTGAATATCCATATGCAAAAAATAAGTGACCCATAACTCATACCTTATGCCCCGTACAAAAATTAGCTCCTCAAAATTAAATGTAAAAATTTTAACTATAAAACTTCTAGAAGAATACATAGGAGAAAATCTTTGTGATCTTAGATGCCATTTCTTAGACAAGGCCCCAAAAATTCAATTTGTGGAAAAAAATTATATAGTGGGCAGCATCAAAACTAAGAATTCATTAAAACATTAGAATCAAAACTTGTACTGAAAACCACAGTTTCTAATTCTGCAGTGCTTGGAAGGGCCAACTGAAGGACACAAAAGGCAAAACAATTAATATTAGCTCAGCTAAACTGAGAAGAAGGTTGAGTCAGAAGGAACTAAAAATTGTGAGTTTTATAAAAGAGGGTCAAACTATTAAAGCATAAGAGAACTTTTTGGGGTGGTGGAAATGTTCTATATCTTGATTGTGGTGGTGGTTATGCATTGTATGTATGGTCAAAGTCAGAACCGTGCACTAAAAAGGAGTTATTTAATTAAATATGAAATATACTTCAATAAACATGATTTTTAAAAATAGTAGGAGTCATAGTTCAAGTGTGACTTAAACCTTTGAGAGCTTATCCACATTTCAGTGAGAAATCATCTTTACTTATCTCCCAGTAACTATTTTAGTCCCTACATGTGAAAATCATCTTTACTATATTTTCAAAGGTTTAAAAATGAAATAAAGTTATTTACCACACTGTGGTTAATAGGCTATATCTGGGTGTCAAATCCACCTTTTTCATTCCTCACCAGATTTTGGTAACTTGAATAATTATTTCTAACATGGGCTTTATAAGAAAAATGTGCATCAGTAGGAAAGCGCCTAGAGTAAGGCCACTTAAAAAATGCTAACATTCTGGTAATTGTGAAAGTTTAAGATGATTGCATTACTCAGAGTTTTGGGCATATGAGGAATTTGCTCTAATGACCTGGTGTTATTCTAGAAGTCCTCCATGAAAGGCAGCACTCAATCACTTGTGGAAGTGCTAAGACTCACTTGACATGGTTATGTAATGTCCTCTTATCATTCTAGCAATGATAATAACACTAATGATAAAGAAAAGTAACTTTTCAAGTCTCAGTGTGTAGAAAAATAGGCAGTTTTGCGTAGGTTTGCACTCTGTAATCACACTTCATGAGCTAATATTTTAATGACACCTCCTGGATAATAATTAGCCATCTCAGCTTCTTACTTGTCATCTGAAAACTACAGTCACTGTTTCAAGCTTACCAGATACTGTTTCCTCCTCTTTCTTTTCAGTGAATAAGATATTAATATTCTTCATTTGGAAAATGTTACTCCCAACCATGCTAAAATTTCACCCTCATACAGATTTTTCCTAAGACTTACCAGGTGTACTTTGGTTGCAAGAGCAGATGGAAGTATAGTCACTAAAAATTCTGTCCAGTTTTTCATTTAAATACATGCTTGAATAGCCTATGGATTCAACCAGAAGAATCTGGTTAATTGCAGTATTTTGGTAAATAGCCTGTATTTTTTTCTAAAAAGCCTAGGATATAGACCCATCCTTTAATGGTTTCTTTTTATTTTAAAACAGTGAAATCAAGGGAAAATGGAGGCTTTGAGCTAGCTCTAGCTCATCCCAGCATTGGACTTTACCGACAGTCTTTTCAAAGCAAATTTAGACATTTCTCAATGATTTCAATGCTAGAATAGGGCGAACTCTGGGCTCATTTAAATGTCAGGCTGTGATGAGGTTGGGTTCCGTCCCAGGGGACAAATTAACACAGGAATCGGGGCTGCTGCCCTGGGAACCACAATGCCCCTTCTCTAGTGCTCTAGGGGACAACTAAAGACAAAGAGGGAAAATAGCTGGTATCAGCTAAGTTTCAAAGAGGATTAGATCACAGGGAACTAAAATTAAACTAAAACAAACACTAGTGTTCTTCCCTGCCTCTCCATACTCCATACTCTTCTCCGGTGACTGCTTAACTACAGCAGAATGAGCAACAGACTGGATATCAGAAGAGTCCCAGCACCACTACTTCAGTCCTACAATCTTGTGCATGTTGGTGGTATACATTCCAAGTCTCAATTTACTTACTTCCAAAATGAGAGCTTTGAATTAAATTATTTCCCTGGCTTCTTATAGCTTAAAACCATGCTATGTTGAGGTAGGGGAAGAACTGACCTTATGTTAATTTAATATGTGCTAAGGCTAAAGATTTATTCATGGAAGAAAGATTACAATTCTAATTTAAAGAAATTTCCCTACTACTGGATCCATGATATGCAAATTTCTTATTTTCTTTCTAGACACATCGTAATTACATTTTGTACTCTGGCTTTTTACATTCAACAGACTGAATTTCACATCCATAAATCTCTTTGGACTTCCGTTCCTCACTCCAACACAAGAAAGAGGCAGTGACTTCTAAAGAAACATTGCAGGGTGGAGCAAGATGGTGGGTAAAAAGCATATTCCACTTAATATTGGCCAGGCTCTTTGACATATTGTATATAAAATGCATAACATAATGCTTGGCTTACATATTTGTCCAGATTATATGCAGGCTGTACTATCCTAAGCATTTTATATACTTTTTAAAACATTCTGTGAGACATCAGGATTGCCCCATTATCTCCTACATTTTTGAAATGAGGAAATAGACTTAGCCTAAGTCAAAGAGGCATAGAACTTTAAATTTAAAGAGAACCTAAAAGGCTATCTTGTTCAATCTTCTCATCATTCAGACAAGAAAATCAAGCATCAGAGAAACTGAGGCATCTGTCTGAGGCCACTCGGGTAAGTGATCAAAGTGTTTCTTACATCTTTTGCCTCCTTCTGCACCAGGGTGCCATCACTGACCAAGTTCTCCTTTGTTCTTAAAAAAGATAATTTGACTTGTTGTGATGAGCACCAGCTACTGTATGGAAGTACTGTATACCTGAAACTAATTTTACACTGTATATTAACAATTAGAATTTAAATAAACACTTAAAAAAAAAGACAATTTGAGATAGGGAAATTTAGTAATTCAGAGTTACCTCTTGAGAGCATTACGAGGACAAGCTTGTGAAAAAAGATACCTTAAAAAAGAGAAGGTTCAAATTCAATTGAGACAAACACAGATTGGCTTGTGCATCATACGATTTGAGTTTTGTCCCTGACAGCTCTCAACACTTAGTATTTCCTAAGAATATTTAAGATTTTAAGATGCTTTTGTTGAATTAATGGACTTTTATTCATTAGAAATACCTGAGTTGATAAGAGATCCCAAATTCCTTGTTCCAGAAAGAGTGAAATAAATCTGGGTTCAGTATTCAGTTATGAGCCCCGTGAAAAATTTGTGTTCCATCCATATTTTTTTTTTTTTTTTTACTCAGTATGAGACGGTTGAAGAGAAAAGTAAATCCACTTTCCTCGTTTTCAGTAGTATCCATCAAGGGCTTTCTGTATATTGTGCATTGTGAGTTATTGTCAGTTGAAGGTGTAGTATAGTATTATGTTTAAGATCATAGTTGCTCCTAGACTTTGGGGGGAATTTGCCAAGCTATCCTGAGTGTCTCTGAGGTTAATCTATGGTTAATCAGGCCTACCTGAAAGTGACAAATCTCTAACTAGAGTTTCACCCTTTCTCCTCACACTTCCAGGGGGTCTTCTGAATTCCCAGAGTAGAAATCTCCCGGTTACTTCAATCTAGCAAAAGTTCCATTCTCCATCCTTCATAGGCCCACTTTGGTCCTGGCCTGCAAATCTGAGCCTGGATTAAGTCCTCCTACAGTCATGGTGATTGGACCAAAAATGCATGGCCATGCTCCCAGAGAAATCCCACCCTTTCTTTAGAAATCACAAGCTCCTTTAGCAGGTGTGTCCAGCATTGCAAGTTTTGTAGGAATTGAATTCTTCCTGGTTCCTTGGGAAAACTTTGAAGCAGCAACTTTCATATCCCTTGGTAGAATCTATAGATTTAATGATTTATAGGTTGTGAAATGGTAAAATCATCTTTAAGGCTGCCAAAAGTAAGTGGGGCAGGAGTATGGAGTCAGGGTAGGAATTCAGTTAAACACTGCATATACTGAAAACAAGCTGAATTCTGTTCTAAAGGGGTGCTGTGACATTATTTATCTTTGTAGCCACTAAAAACGTCAAAATAAAAAGTCTGTGTTGTTTGCACACTGTACATGGACAGGGTACCAAATGATTTATGTACCCTGCACGACAAAGTTCCTCTACCAGTAGCAAAATACTGTCCTGGTAGCTAGAGAGCAAACCTTTGGTGGGCTACATAGGACTACACATTCCTGTCCATGTCCTCACCTCTGATCAGTCTCACGTTCAATGGTCATTGCTAGGACAAATACATCTATTGATCATTTCTGTCCCTTATATATATTGGCCTGTTAGACAAACTGCTGATTTGTATCCAATTTCAAAGGGGAAAAAAAAGACCTTATTAAGAAAATATACATCTCCTCTAAAGATCACTTTAGGACAGAAATTGCTCTTGGGTGACAGAGGAAGAAGAGCTCGTGTTCCACGCACAGAATGGATATATTCTACCCACATGAGAGCTCTCAAAATGTATGGCCCCTTCTTAGACTTCTAAAGAAGCAAAATGAATAATCTACTGATTAGGACCAAGATTCTGGGCCAAATACTAATTTTTCCTATTTTATGGGTAAGAATTTCTTCTTATGTAATTGCATCTTTTGGACATGTGTACATGAACTATCCACTCACCGTATTACTCTCATTTGTGTTTGAATACTCCTGGTGCACTGGACAGACGGATCTGTTAGTACCACTTTGTGCCAGTCATGGCGATGAGGATGAAGAGTTTGCTTTCTCTTTTTAATCCTTCATTTCAGCCTATGGGTTGTAATTTATGACAGTGATGTTCAGAGCTCAGAGACTCTAAGTTTTCCAGAAGTTTTGAAGGGATTATAAGTGTTTGATTATATTTATTATTTAAAAATCACAATTCAAAAACATCATGCCACTCATAGGTGATATATTGCATTTTCAACATGAGAAGAATCTCTAATTTGTTAATGTGTGGTGCTAGTAAATTCTGTGTGTTTGAATGTGTATATATATGTGTATGTTTTCACGCTTAAGACTTGGACTAAAGTCTTCACCATTTCCACAGATAGGTGAACTTTCTGTAAAAGGGTGAGATCAGGGAAATTGTAGTACTTTCATGCAAATTCAGGTCTGCATGTGTCTTTTTACATGTAAATGTACAGGGAAGTACATATTTATGTTATATACAAGCCTCAATAAATTAAATGCCAAGGAGTACTTAGACATGCATTCTCAGCTGATGCCCCTGCCACTGAATAATCATGAATTGTGTAATAACAAGTGAATATATAATCAGTTGCACCACAGTGAAATTGAATTATAGATATTTTTGGAACTTTTAAGTTTTGGGTGCTTTTTGTTTAACTTTCACGTTCATAAGTTTCAACCTTTGGAACATAATTTCATATACTCCTATTTAAAGTTTTAGAATCACGATTGCCGAAAAGTATCTTGAGGTTTCAAAGCAAGCTGTTAAAATTTCCACTTTTATAATGCTTATCTGTGTGAATTACATTCTTCTCATTACTATGCAACCCAAAGGATACAGGAATATATTACATGTGGATTTTAATATAAGACTGTAACTGTCAATCACTTTCCTGATTTCAAATTTTTGTTTGTCAGGATTATTCCAGTGTTCTCACTGATGTTAAAACAAGTATGTTTTGCATATTTTAAACATAAACCTTGTAATCAAATATCCCTTATATCTATTTTATATATTGGGATTTTGAGTAAAACTTCCTGTGAAGTAAGAATTTTGCTACTAAATATCTGGTACTAAAAAAATCTGACTCAGGAGGTCAGTGGTTTGCACCCAACCTATTTTTAGGCTGCATGGCTTTGAACATAGAATGTAAACCTTGAAATTTCCAATAACAGACAACTTTATTTAATTCCTATAGTAAAAGACTTAGGATCAGGCTAAAATCTACTTTACTAGATTATTGCAGTAACTTAGAACCAAAATAAAATGTAAATGTAATTCTGTGTCAGGGATATTCTAATGAGGTAGATGAGGAGGGAAGTTAGTAGCTATTGTTATTTCAGACCTAAATTTAAAGCACAATGTGCTGGGATCCATGCAACATGTCTAATGGAAGACACAGATAAAGGGGAGAAACTGGTAATTTGAAAATGTTTACTCTTTGATTTGTGATCATTTTTTCCAGATTTGCTTCCCCGTAGTATTCCTTAGAAGAATATCAAAGCCAATTTCATTCCCTAAACATACCAGCAAATGAGTGGGAGATGAGGCTGGAATGGAATACTTGCTCTATATAATTCACAAGTGCCCCAATGAGCACATTTTAATTTGGGGACTGCTTATTTCTGCCAGTCCATCTATTGCATACATCTCCTTTTATATCCCCCAATGCATGTTCCAAAAAGGACCACTTGCTTTGTCATCACTGAGATGTCTGGGTCAGAATACCAAAAGGCATATATGAAAACCACACAGGAACAGTAAAACAAGTCACAGTAGACAGGTCTCACTTCCGCCCTCCTGGCTCCCTTCTGAGTCACAAACAAGCCCACTGGCCCTTGCAGACCCTGATAATCCTCAACAATGTGCTTCTGTCTGATAAAGAGCTGTGGATTCTGTTGCCTTGAAATGACTCAGAGAGAGTCACTGAGTGCATAACCCTCCACTAGAGAAACACATCTGAGTCACTGGGGGTCATTTCAGTTGAGAGCATGTCATAGCACTTAAATGCTGTGTCAAGGGAAGTCACTGTAATTCTTTGCAAAACTGTCCTCTCTACTCCAAAGATCATGATTTTTTTTTAAGATTTTATTTATTTATTCATGAAAGACAGAGAGAGAGAGAGGCAGAGGGAGAAGCAGGCTCCCAAGGAGCAGGGAGACCGATGTGGGACTCGATCCCAGGACCCTGGGATCACGACCTGAGCCGAAGGCAGACGCTTAACCATCTGAGCCACCCAGGCACCCAAGATCATGATCTTTTGATGGTCACATTCTTGGTCTGTAGGTTCTAGCCAGGAGCAAAGAAGCCTGAATGAATAGCTAAATACTAAAGAGTATGTAAGAGAGGATGAGTAATTTGAATCAACAACTTTCACTAAACAGTTCAATGTGTTGTGGAGATGACACAGTGTTTCTCTTTTCATCTCAGCTCTAACTACCTGTGGGACCCTTGGAAAGCAGCTCAGCCTCTGTGAGTCAGTTTCGTCATACAAAGGGAATTTATTAAAGTGCACTAGGTGGCTCAGAATTGCTGACAGGGCGAGAGAAACAGACTCTACCCTAAGCTTTCAAAACCAATCATGAAAACCATGCTGCAGAAGGGACCTCGTGAGGAACCGGCTGTTGCGGTCTTCATCTGCTGTAAGACCCAACCTAACTGCAGCTGCCGCCCATTCCAGGAACTTGACCTTTGTACAACTGTTATTACTACTTTCTTTTTTTTTATTTTTTATTTTATTATGTTATGTTACTACTTTCCAAACTGGACTCTTCATGGTCACCCATATCAACAATAAATGCCTTGGCAAGCCTTCACACTCACATTGCTCACTTCCAAATAGATGTCTCATGTGGATGTATCTGATTGGTGGACCTGATTGAGGTCTCTTGTCTGCATCATAGTGAGAAGGGAGGCTGGAACGGCCAATTCTCCTGACTCAATTCTGCTGTTGGAAGGTGGAAGTGATGACATGGGGAATTAAAAAAATGTAAGGAATGTGGAGAGTGCCCAAGTTCCCTTTCACCCTTATCTGTGTCCCACAAGATTGTCCTTTGTCCTCATGCAGAGTCACTTTGCTAGCACCTAGGAAATGGGAATGGAATTGAGGTAAGAGAGACAAATATTCCCTTCCACCTTCAGGGGTATATCCTAGGAGAGGCACTAGCCAGACTTATGACACTAGGATGGAACCCTGGGGATCAGAACTTGGTCAGGTAGGTGGTTTGCCTAGGGTCAACACAGATAAATCAACTCAGTCATCAAGCAAAGGCCAGAGCATGAGACACTACCTAGAAGGATGAGGGCCAAGTTGATGTGAGAAAGGAGTAGAAAGCATTGCGCTATGATGATAGAAATAAGGAGCTCACAATAGTAACTGTGAAGGCCAAAATGTGTTCTATTATGTGCTGCCCAGGTGGATGGGACATCCTATAGAAATAATAATCTTCCATTTGCATAGTGGTCTGAAATTTGTAAAATAATTTCACATTTTATACCATGTAATCTGAAGGTAAGGTAACTGGTAATATCCTAGTTTTACAGATGTCAAAGGATGGTGAGTAGAAGTGAAGTGGCTTCGGCCAGGGCTACCTGGCTACTCTGTGGAATCAGGACTCCAACTAGATGTTCATTCTACATTTTCATAAAGATTCTAGACAGAAATATGGGAAGACAAATGTATTGTGGGAGTTTTACTCATTTGACTTTACATGGGCTTACATGGAGAGGTTTTAAATTTGATCTCATGGATATTTTCTCTAGGGTTCTGATTGAAAACTCCAGAATCATGCAACTTAGGATTTGCACTTTAAATGACATTTGGGATGTTCTGTTTCAGACTTTGCTCTATTTAGCCCTTTCCACACCATCCTCACCTATAACAGCAGGTATTTGCTAATTATAAGAAAGACCAGCTTCTTTAAACCCTCAGAAATGTTTCCTTCCTTTGTGACTCAGCTGTTGAGCTGAAAACAGATGACAAGTCTTAAGAGAGAGAGACCTTATGCATTTGGTTGGCTGTTTCAAAGTGACATGCAGAATCAGAAAACTAACTCCTAGAGGCCTGGGATGGTCTTGGAGGTCTGGAGCTACTTCATGATAGTACCCTTCCAATATTAACCTTCAATGTCTCTCACAAGGCTCCTATTTGGATAAAGTCAGCCTCTGTAAGGGCACCAAATTAGTCAGAATTTTTGTCATGTAGAAAAGCTTTCTTGGTTTGCTTCTCTCTACCAACCCCCCCTTTGCTTGTTTGCTTTGTTTCTTAAATTCCACATATGAGTGAGATCATATGGTATTTATCTTTCTCTGACTGACTTTATTCCACCGAGCATTATACTCTCTAGCTCCATCCATGTCATTGTAAATGGCAAGATTTCATTTTTTATTTTGTGGCTGAGTAATATTCCATTGGGAGGTGGGTAGGGGGAGGGCTTAAATTGGTAATAGGTAATAGGTAATAGTGATGAGCACCGGGTTTTGTACAGAAGCGTTGAATCACTATATTGTACACTGTAACTAATATTATAGTTTATGTTAACTAACTGGAATTTAAATAAAAACTTAAAAAAGCTTTCTACTGAATGATACATGTAAACCATGAAGCTGTTCAGAGTTATTATCTATATATCTACAGAGTCTAGGAGAAAAGTAAAAGGGTACTTAATCATTTAGTGGTTTTAGCTACTTTCAGTTGTTAGGATATTTGATTGAATTTTAGTACTTGTCATACCTTTTTCCTTGGATTGTTATGAGTAAAAAAAGAGATATTGTTTGTGAGAACACTTTGAAAACTATAAAGCATCAAACAAATTATTGTGACTGTTTTAAAGGAACTGATAACTAAATTCTCAAACATACTTTCAGGCAGGGAAAAAAAAAGAACATTCAGTTACATATAGCTGATTCTCTGTCTCTCTTACCACACCAATTTTAGAGGCTAATTTTGTCATACATACATGATTGATTGAATATTACAGATTGTATGAATTGGCAAAATAAGTATGAACTCAAACGATGCTTCAAATGAAGCAAACTGATTCTAGTGGCTCCATAAAACAGGAAACATTGATTTTCCCCTCTGAACCTTCTTAACTACAATTTGCTGTATCATTGAACTTGAAATGAAGACTGCATAAGATTTTTTACACTTCCAGTTGCTTATCATTCATTCCAGTTGAAGGAGTTGGAGATGGGATAAGAGTTTCAGAAACTCAGTAGTGATGTTTAAAAGCCTCCCTCAGCCATAATCCTCCTGCGGAGCAAATCTGCATTCTTTTCCTGAATACTGCTTCTTGGGCTACTCTGCATTCAGGATTGCAGTGTTCTCCATGTCCACTACCTCCCGCTTCCAATGATTACATATAAATTGTTCTTTAGAGCCTTCACCATTACTCTTTTGGCATTAGGTACCAATCCTGGCAGAACAGAAGAAATATTACACAATATAAACAACGTGGCCCATCTAGCTCAAAATTAATTCTGATTCAACAAGTTAGTTACATTCCTCCCCAACCTGTTTTGTTTCAATGACTTGTTATTAATGAACTATAATCCATGGCTTTATATAAGTAAATTGTTCTTCACAATTTATGTAAGTAAACTGTGCTTCGGAAGTGAGCATCAGAATTCTCTGGAGATTCCCCCCGTGCCCCCAAAAAATACACTTGGTACTCCACCACAACCTGACAAATCAGAATATCCAGTATGAAATCTGAGCATGTGCGTTTTGAAGCATCTCCTTAGGGGACCTGCTACAAAGCTCTGATTAAGGACTATTTCCCTAAACTTTACCTATGTATTTATAACTTAAACATACAATGAACAAAATGCATGGGTTGTTACCAATATGTACCTTTATTATTATTTTTTTAAACCTACTATCCCTTTAAACTTTCTTCAATAGGGATAACTTTCCCCAGTCTTTAATGAAAGTTTTGGCAGGTCCCTTTGGCTTCTCTGTTCTCTTGTGTGATCTGTGGTTACTTTAAATGACAAACATGACCTCACTTTGTAAGTAGAATAAATATCCAGCTGCACATAATAACCAAAGCTCTAAACATGACTTTGAGATATATCTCCTTCCCCCAGTTTGGACCTTCTGGTTGTGAGTCTACATATAGGGAAGGTGGTCTTGCCCTCCAGGTCTCCTCTTAGCCTGCTTCCTCCCTCTCTCATATGCTTGCTTTTGTTTAGGACTTCTCCAACATCTAAATTCAGGTGGGGAGTAGAGGTGAGGGATAAGGCAAATTCCTACCTGGCTGGTTGGTTTTGAGCTCATTGATCCTAGCAGCTAATTAAAACGGTCAGACCTGGAAGGGCCTGGATGGTGGCTCTGCATCTTTATCAATGTGATATTTTCATGGGCTCTTAAGAGGTTCCCTACAGGAACCTCCCCGCTGTAGTTCTTATAACCTGAACAGATGTTTCTCTACTTTGGACAGTCACTAATACCCCACCCTCAGCCCTGGGCATTCATTATAAACTTACAGTCTCTTTTTGCTAAGAATTACTCTTCTCTTTAAGTGATTTTTTAAAGGCAGGGCTTAAAACTTCCTCACATGGGAGTCTCTCCAAGAAAGCCAACTTCTGATCTAGGCAAATACCCACATACCACTTGTTTTCATGATCAGTAGTGTGGAGGCTGATGCCAACAGGGTAGCCTCTTCTGGTTCTGCCCTCAAGGTTCCTCCAGCCCCTCGATTTCCCAAGATGGAGCCATGTCAAAGCCCTCTGAGAGGTCCCAGTAAAGCCCCCCTCACTTGTGGTTAGAAGGAACCCTCCTGCAAAGGGGTGGGGATAACTCACAGCTTGACAACAGCTATTTCCAAGCAAATCTTTTCACTAATCTGCCCATCTTCTCTGAAGCCCTTTTCTATTCCTGATCAGGCTGAGGAACCAGGAGTCATGGAGCAGATTCTTAGGAACATTTCTTCAGTTAATCTGCACATGAGATGGGACAGTCTATCTTACATTCACTTTAGTGTCCTGATCTCTGTCAAACTGGCCTCACAGTGGAAACTGATATAGGCTAAGTCCCATTCAACCTTTCTGTTACATATATGTAGCCTGAATTGTAAGAGTTTAAACACACCATAAAACCACTGGTCAGGGATATTAAAAAAGGATTGACCTGTCCCCCTCATGGAGGAAGGAGAGTGGCAAGACCCCAACACAATCACTTTCATTTTTCTGTTTATGAGCTTTCTAGATAATTCATGTTGGGGCATTGTCCTTTATCCCATGTTGGGCTGAAAGCTAGTTCTGCTTCTTTCTCATTTACTCTTTCTTTAGAGTACCAGTTTAGGTAGCTCTAGACCAAGAAAGGAACCTGTCTCAAGTGCTTGCAAGTATAACACTCCATTCTCAGCGTTGGAGGTCTGTGGATGAAAGCTTCCTGAGGTCCATGAACCTCCTGAAGTTGAACACCATCTCTCTCTATGGCTTCAAGCAGGGCAGTAACTTCAGAACAGATAGGCCAATATCTAGCATTCTGTACTGACCAATCTTAAACAACCACATGTTCAGGGTAACTGTCCAGTCCAGGGCAAGCCTAAATGAATTTCATTTCTAATTTCTTTACCAGCATGAGATGAATACCTAGCATTAGTGTCTTCCTTCCATGTGTTCTAGCTCTACTGCAAACATGTGTGCATGCACAAGAACCCTCTCAAATTGGTCCCTAAGAACAAGCAACAATTTCTGGCACAGCCACTCCAAATTCATACAGTCAAGACGCATTGTTCTCCCTCCAAATCTCTCTGAGGGATACAAAACTCTGGCTCACATTTCACAACTCACATTACTAATGAAACCCTTAACTTCTCAGTCTAAAATACAGACATTAGGTTGGAGTACCTGGCTGGCTCAGTTGGTAGAGCATGCGACTTTTGATCTCAGTGTTGTGAGTTTGAGCCCACGTTGGGTGTAGAGATTACTTAAAAATAAAATCTTTAAATAAAATACAATAAAATAAGGACATTAGACTAATGAAGACTTTGTATTCCTCCTCAGGAATAATTATTGGGTAACTTTTTGAACTTTTTTTTCAATTACAAAACTCAGTTTTGAATTATTTTTCTAGATGATATGGACCCTCTACCTTAAATGTAAATTCAAGTCTCATTTTGGATTCAGAAAATAGCTTGTAGCTTCACAATGGAGGCATTTTTTGTTTGTTTGTTTGTTTAGGCCTCCTGGGAGGAACTGTTAATCATTACAAAGCTGACAAGAAGGTTTGAGTTCCCCTCCCCTTCTACTTTTAGAAGTTACATTTTAGCCTTCTTACATTTGTTTGAACCCTCAGTAGCAAAGACTTACTGAAATAAAAGCATGGACTCTAAAACTTTAAACAAAGAAGCAAACACAAATAAGTAGATATTTAAAGCAGAAGAGCTGTAGGGTCACTTCTACAAAATCATCTCAATAAACCACTGTATAGAAGTATTTGGGTATCCTTGGAAAAGTTTGATTAAGAGATATTACAGTTAACACAAGAAAATATCTCAGTAAAACTTAAAGACTGAATTAAAGTTAAAGAGACATGACTAAAATGAGTCAATATTTTCAGGAAATGTGAGAAATACTTCGATATGCCAGTATTCTGCCATTTTAAATAGAGATCCAAGGTAATCCTGTTTTTTAAAGATAGATTACCAAAATTTGAAATTCTTTTTGAGAGCATAGAAAGAGTGTAATACTCCCCAGACTCTGCCAAAATCAGTTTTGCCATTGTCCATCTAGAAGACTTAATAAGAGCTTTGCCAACACATTCAAAATGAAGGGATGACTAAAAAAAATCACATTTGACTTATTTAGAATGATGTTTCAAGGCTAAACCTGAAGTATGCAGATGAATTATGCAGATGAATTATATACTTCCACTGTGCTTTGGAAGCTTAGATGTGGTCTGGGATAAAGAAATGTTGACTATACATGTTCTGGAAGGTGTTTAAAAGCAACAGAAATTCAAAGATAAAGAAATACTGTCTGATCTACTAAGGGATCTGAATGTATAATAAATAAAACTAATGATCGCGGTTTTTTTCTCTCTCAGTTTCTCTGTAGAGTTTATCCAATAGAACTTCCAAGTTCTATTTTAAATGAAAAAGAAAAACCACCACCACCACAATCACCACCAACCTAGATTGCTTGTGATTTTAAACAACCCTGTTTTAGTTCCCTTATTTAGGCTGAAGACTGAACATTTTTCTCAATAACAGAAGGACCACATAGTGTTAAAATGTAGAAAAGTTGGAAAAACAATCATGGAAAAGAATCTTTAAACTGTGTTGGCTATTGCCTTTTCTAACTTAATCCTCTGCCTGTAGTGTTCTTCCTAAGGGCAGAGAAGCATACCAGGATTGATCTGAAATGATTTAATTCAGCACCATCAAGCTGTCTCATGACTCAGGGAAACTGTTTTTTTTTTTTGCTTTTTTTGTTTTTTTTTTAGTTGTGGTGTCATCATAGATTTAAGCCTCTTTTATAGCTATAGTAGTTACACATGACTATAAAAGATTATATTTTTAATTAAACACTGAGAAAAAGAAATCTGTAATAAAGTTGCATTTAAAATGCCATGTAATTTAGCCTTTATGATTCACCATATTAGTTTGGTTTAGTGGGTTTCCTTACCAATTAACATTTACTTTCACACAAATCAGTAATACAAATACAGGTATATAGCAATGTGGATTTTTTTATTCCAACACAGACTCTTTTTATTTGGTAGTTTTTTTCTTCCTTCATCACTAATCTACCCACACATGCAGAAGTTTATGATAGTTGAGTATTTATCTTTTATATAATACTCTCATATTAAAAATGTTTACATTTTATCCTACTCCAAACATTTTAAAATGTAAATGTAATCAAGTTATATTTTGTCATTATTACCCTCTTTTAAAAATACTTTAAGTTACTAAGTTAGCTAGTAAATCACACATTTGTAAGCTTAACTTCTAAGGCCAACACACTCAGCTTCTAAAGTTATTTTATTTTTGTTTCTTTATATTTGATAATGTATAATCTATTTTCCATTGTGAAAGTCATGTTTATGTAGAATGGAAATGAGATCTTCCAGAGCCACTTTTCCTATAAGGCCGAAAGGCATATTTCGACAACTGTTTTTTCTGTGAGTGTTATTAGCTAGTGTTCTTTTTTAAAATTTTTTATTTAAATTCTATTTAATTAACATATAGTGTATTATTAGTTTCAGAGGTAGAATTTAGTGATTGATCAGTTGCATACAACACCCAGTGCTCATTACTTCAAGTGCCCTCATTAATGCCCATCACCCAGTTACCCCATCCCCCCACCCACTGCCTCTCCAGCAATGGCACTACTAGGTATTTATTCAAAGGATACAAACATAGTGATTCGAAGGAGCACATGCACCCCGATGTTTATAGCAACAGTGTTCACAATAGCCAAACTATGGAAACAGCCCAGATGTCCATCGACAGATGAGTGGATAAAGAAAGGTGGTGTATATATATACAATGGAGTATTACTTAGCTATCAAAAAGAACGAAATCTTGCCACTTGCAATGACGTGAATGGAACTAGAGGGTATTATGCTAAGTGAAATAAGTCAATCAAAGAAAGACAAATACCCTATGATTTCACTCATAGGTGGAATTTAAGAAACAAAACATGAACATAGGGGAAGGGAAGCTAGTATTCTTTCTAAAAACTGAGATGCCCCAGAATAGAATTTTGGTTAATTACAAGATGCTGCTATGCTGTTCCCCTTTCTTGCTGCACGCATTCTTACTTTGCTACCCTCATTAGTAAGTGAACTCTTCTCAAGTGAGATGGTAATAAGCCAAGTTTACTGTACTTGTGAGTATCACTACAAATAGCACTGCTATTAGAAGCCTAAAAACAAATCTAAGTGACTTATTTTTAATATATAAGATGCCAGTATTTAGCCTGTTTAGCAATACCCTCATGAATCGTATTGTTTATGAGAAAGTTACTTGTTTATCTATGTCAATTGTGACTCTCAATGCAGGTATATTTGCTTTTACACAATTGTTCGGTTTTGTTTGCATTTATATCAGAAAGCCAAATTCAGCACACCTTTTAAAATTCTGAAGCCTCTGATAAAACCTGAAGTCTTCTGAAATAGCAAACTCTGTTTATAGATCAACTCAAAGAATAAACAAACTGTCATCTCAGTCATTAAGGAACTAACTTTATTTCTGACTGGACAGTACCCACCTTAACCAAAATAAACCCACCCACTCTCTTCTTATATCAGAATCCACCCTTATCCAATTCTACATAATTCCACCTCAGGTAGGTTGATTTGCCTCCTCCTCTTAGTCCTTATTATTAGTCTCTTAGTACTTATTTAGAATAAAGCTGGTTTTATTCTGTATTACATTTTTTCCCCCAACAGGAACTGTCACAGGTTTCCTATCTGAGGCAGGAACAGCTTTAATTTCAAGGTTTTCTTGATAGTGCTTCAGAATGCTTCATTTTAATATTAAAGATCAATGGGCTTCCTGACCCCTATATGCCCATCTAATCCTCACTTGGAGTTCTTTTTCTGTCCCTGGTTTCTGAGCACTGCAAGTTCTAGTCTCTTCCTACTCCCAACAGGAAAGGAAATTCTTAGGCTTAACTAGCTTCTCCCCACCCTCCTACTTGCTCTCTTTGCATGTTCTATAAGTACAACTCTAGTATAAGCTTGTTTGAGTCAAAATTGGAATCTTTTTGAAAGAAAGCTAATGAGGGGCGCCTGGGTGGCTCAGTCGTTAAGCGTCTGCCTTCGGCTCAGGTCATGGTCCCAGGGTCCTGGGATCGAGCCCTGCACAGGGCTCCCTGCTCTGCGGGAAGCCTGCTTCTCCCTCTCCCACTCTCCCTGCCTGTGTTCCCTCTCTCGTTGTCTCTCTGTCAAATAAATAAATACATGGATGGGACTGGAGGAGATTATGCTAAGTGTTATAAATAAGTCAAGCAGAGAAAGTCAATTATCATATGGTTTCACTTATTTGTGGAACATAAGGAATAGCATGGAGGACATTAGGAGAAGGGAGGGAAAAATGAAGGGGAGGAAATTGGAGGGAGAGACGAACCATGAGAGACTATGGACTCTGAGAAACAAACTAGGATTTTAGAGGGGAGGGGGGGTGGGGGGATGGGCTAGCCCAGTGATGGGTATTAAGGATGGCACGTATTGCATGGAGCACTGGGTGTTATACGAAAACAATGAATCGTGGATCACTACATCAAAAACTAATGATGTATTGTATGGTGATTAACATAACATAATAAAATAAAATTAAAAAAAAAGAAAGCTAATGAATGTGCTTATGTATGGATGTGAATGGTAAGGGAAAGTGAATAATCAAGAATAACACATCCTCTCAGATGAGGGATGTGTAACTGGTATGACATAGTATCCACGGATTTCATGCCACAGCCTGAGATGGAGATGCTTGCAGGAGGGAAGGGAATGGAGAGAAATAACAGTTTCATTTTGAATATATTAAGTCAGGGATGCCTACTGGATATCTAAGCAGAGATATTAAGTGCAGAATTGGATATATGGGCGGGAGCTATAAATTCAGACTTTGTCAGGTGATAAATGTATTTCAATTTATGGACCTGGATGAGATGAGCAGGTAGAGAAAGGAGGAGATAGGCACAGATGGAGTTTCACATTTTTGGCAGTTTAGTGCTTGGGGCAGTGGCAGTCACAGTGGTAGAGGCACCCAGAAGCCCGGTACTGACCTTCGGCCAAGATAAGGATAAAAAGAAGTAGTTGGTGATTTATAACATGCTGAGAGGAACCAAAGCTCCCCCACATGCCCCTTGTAGAACTTACTCTGAACTGTTAACTGAAAATGTATGGCTTGATGGTTTGCACTGATTTAACTGGTTATGCAGCTTGATTTTAGCCACAAAACCAGTGTGATATAAAAGACCCTCAGTAAACATGTCTGTTGGCTCTCTTGAGAGCAAGGCATCTCTGCAACTGATTACAGGCCAATAATCCAAAGATGAAGCATAGCCTGTGCCACTGAGAGAGGATCCTGGAAACTCTATCTGGAAGTCTCAGAACTCTTAGATGTTTGCCTGCATTTTCTTTTTCCTGCTGAACTGTGTCCTTACTTTTACTGAAGCCCAAAAAGAGTATACCCTATGAAGGTCCATGATCCTTTCAATTATCCAACTCTGTGTAATTGCTGCAGGATGAACCTCCTGGATGGGACCTAAAAGCAGGATATCCCAGGCTATAGCAATGGTAGAAGTTAGGCAGACTGCAGCATGCTCAAAATCTTTAGTCTGTTCAGACACCTCCTGAGAATACTGGGGAGTGGCCCTGTCATTTAGAGGAAAGGATGGGCAAGAATGAGGCAATGTTAATATCATACACCTAATGGAACTAGAACAAACAAAGCTCCAGGTGAGTACAAGGAAGGAAATAATAAAGATCAGAACAGAAATAAATGAAATAGAGACTAAGAAAACAATAGAAAAGATCGGTGAAATCAACAGCTTGTTCTTTGAAAAGATAAACAAAATTGATAAACCTTTGCCAGACTCATCAAGTAAAAAGATGACCCAAATAAATAAAATCAGTAATAAAAGAGGAGAAATAACAATATGACAAAAAGTACAAAAAATTATAGGAGACTACTATGAAAAATTACGTGTCAACAAATTGGACAATCAGGAAGAAATGGATAATTCCTAGAAAACACAAAATCTTTAAAAACTGAATCAGGAAGAAATAGAAAATCTGAACAGATGAATTATTAGTAATGAAACTGAATTGGTAACCAAAAAACCCCAACAAACAAAGCCTAGGACCAAATGGAATCACAAGTTAATGCTACTAAACATCTAAAGAAAAATTAATGCCTATTCTCCTCAAACTATCCCAAAAGATAAAAGAGGAAAGAGATCTTCCAAATATATTCTAAGAGGTCAGCATTATCCTGATACCAAAACCAGACAAAGATGCCAAAAAACAAAACAACAACAACCACAACAACAAAACTGCAGAAAAGAAAATACCCCTGATGCACACAGATGGAAAATTCCTCAACAAAATATTAGCAATCTGCATTTAACAATACATTAAAAGGATCATTCACCTCAATCATGTGGGATTTCTGCCAGGGATGCAAGTATGGTTCAATATTCACAAATCAATCAATGTGATAAAACACATTAACAAAACAAAGGATAAAAATCATGTTATCATCTCAATAGGTACAGGAAAAGCATTTGATGAAATTCAACATTCATTCATGATAAAAACTTTAGACAATGTGGAGTTAGAGGGAACATACCTTAATATAATAAAGGCCCAATATGAAAAACCCATGGCTAACATCATACTCAATGGTGAAAAACTGAGAGCTTTTTTTCCTAAGACCAAGATAAGACAAGAATGTCCACTCTAGTCATTTTTATTCAATTCAACATAGTACTGGAATTTGTAGCCACAGCAATCAGACCAGAAAAAGATATGAGACATCCATATTGTTAAAGAAGAAGTTAAACAGTCACTATTTACAGATGACATGATACCTTTCATAGAAAATCCTAAAGACTCCACAAAAACTACTAGAATAAATGAGTTCTAGTAAAGTAAAGCTGCCAGATGCAACATGAATACACAGAAATCAATTGTATTTCTACACTAATATCAAAATAGCAGAAAGAGAAATTAAAAAAATAATTCCATTTAAAACTGCACCAAAGAGACTAATATACATACGAATAAACTTAACCAAGGAGGTGAAAGACCTGTACTCTGAAAACTATATAACACCGATGAAAGAAGTTGAAATTGACACAAATGGAAAGATACTGCATGCTCATGGACTGGAAGAATTGTTATTGTTAAAATGTCCATACTACCCAAAGTGATATACAGATTCAATGCAATTTTTATCAAAATACCAAAACCATTTTTCGCAGAACTAGAACAAATAATCCTAAAATTTGTATGGAATCACAAAAGACTTCAAATAACCAAAGCAATCTTGAGAAACAATAACAAAGTTAGAGGTATCACAGTTTCATATTTCAAGATATACCACAAAGCTGTAGTAATCAAAACATAATGGTACTGGCACAAAAATAGACACATAAGTCAACAGAACAGAATGGAGAGCCCAGAAATAAACTTCTGATTATATGGTTAATTAATCTATGACAAAGGAGGCAAGAATATACAATTGGGAAAAGATATTATCTTCATTAAATGGTGCTGGAAATACTGGACAGCTACATGTAAAAGAATAGAAATGGACCACTTTTTTGACACCATACACAAAAATAAACTCAAATGGGTTAAAGTCATAAATGTGAGATCTGAAACCATCAAATTCCTAGAAGAAAACACAAGCAGTAATATCTCTAATATTGGGCATAGCAACATTTTTCTAGATGTCTCCTCAGGGAAAAGAGAAAAAAGCAAAAATGAATGATTGGGACTATACCAAAAGAGGGAAAAAAAAAAAAAAAAGCTTTTGCACAATGAAGAAAACTATTGACAAAATAAAAAGGCAGCCTACTGAATGAGAGGAAATATTCACAAATGATATCTCCAAAGGGGTTGATATCTAAAATATATAAAGAACTTATACACCTCAGCACCAAAAAATCTGGTTGACAAATGGGCAGATGACATGAATAAACATTTTTCCAAAGAATACATACAGATGACCAGGAGACACACGAAGAGATGCTCAATATCACTAATCAGGGAAATGCAAATCAAAAAACATCAAAAAAACAAGAAATGAAAAGTGTTGGTGAGGATGTGTAGGAAAAGGAAACTTGTGCACTGTTGGTGGGAATACAAACTGGTGCAGCCAGTTGGGATTTCCTCAAAAAATAAAAGTAGAAATACCATATTATGTACTAATTCCACTACTGGGTATTTACCCAAAGGAAATGAACTAATTTGAAAAAAATATATGCCCCCCCCTGTTTATTGCAGCATTATTTACAATAGCCAAGATACGGAAGCCACCAAAATCTCTATCAATAGATGGATGGATGCAGAAGATATGATATCTATGTACAATGGAACATTACTCAGCCATAAGAAAGAATGGGATCTTGCCATTTGTGACAACATGGATGGACCTAGAGGGTATTATTCTAAGAGAAATAAGTCAGATAAAGAAAGACAAATACCAAATGATTTCACTTGTATGTGGAATCTAAAAATCTAAACAAATGAACAAATGAAATAAAAAGCAGAAACAGACCCCTAAATGTGGAGAATAAACTGATTGTTGCCGGAGGGGTGGACAGTGGAGGTATGGGCAATATAGGTGAGGGGGAGCGGATATACAGGTCTTCAGTTATGGAATAAATAGTCCTGGGGATAAAAGGCACAGCATAGGTAGTTATAGTCAATCGCACTCCCTCATACTGTACGCTGACAGATGGTCACAGATGCTACGTCGTGTGAGCATAACATAATGCATAGAGTTGTCCAATAGCTATGCTGCACACCTGAAACTAATGTAGCATTGTCTATCAACTACACTTCAATAAAAAAAGAATGAGGCAATGTCATCTTTGTATATGGTATAGCCCCTGGTACATAGTAGAAAAATGTTTTTGAAATAAGTGAATGAATTAATGAATGCACAAATGAAGAGAGGTGGTCATAGAGATTTGTTTTTCTGCAGCTTTAAACTCCAGAGGGTGGTTCAAACAATAGCAGTTTGATTTCTCCAAATTAGGCCTAGCAAACTCCTGTGTCAGGGCCTGTGCCTTTGCTTTTCCTCTTCTTAGACCACATCCCCCACACACCCTCAAAGTTCACTCCCTTACTTCATTCAGGATAGTGCTCAAATCAGGAAACCCTTGTTGATCACCGTATCTAACAGCGTCCCCTAGTCTCTCCCTCTTTATGCTGTGTTATGTTTTTCATAGAACATCTCACCCCCTGATCTTATATTATCTGTGTATCTGTTGGTCTGCGTATTTAAGGACGGCCACATCAGAATGTTAAGTTCCATTTGAGTAGGTGTTTTGTATCTTGTTCACTGCCCTAATTCTAGCGCCTGGAACAGTGTCTGGCACAGATTACATGCTCAAAAAAACATTTGCTGGATGAATAAACTCTCATGCCCACACTGTGGGTCTCACCCATATGGTTGTACATTAGAGTGAGCAAACATCCTGGTTGCCTGGGACTGAGAAAATTCCCTGGCTGTAAAACAGTCAAGTAAGTCATGCTACTAAACTTCTGTTTTAGCTTCTTGCTTTATCATTCATTCATTTGTTGATCAATATTTATTTAGCACCTGTCATATAACACGCACTGGCTTAGATACTGGCATCACAGCAATAAATAAGTCAGGTAAAGCTCCTGCTGTCATTAAGCTATATTCCTCAGCAGGGGCATTAGCCTGGACTAATGGCCCTTGGATGCTGAGGTTCACCCTACAGAGTACGACTGACATTAAACCCCAGGAGATGGTGGGCTGAAGTGTCACTGGCCAGCAGGTGTTGCTCAGGAGAGATGCAGGCCATGGTGGGAGTTGAATCCATGCTGTAGTGGAAGTTCTAGTAACTTCCAGCAAGAACTCTGGTGTCCTGGATTCTGGCCAACACCTTCATTCAGTCTTTAGCTAAGATATATCAAAACCCACATATGCTTCTATTCATAAGTATTTTAATTTATTTTCACAGTTAACATTATTAATAATGGTTAAACATCTGGTGACTGGAAGCATCAGCAGGGCTAGCCTTAGGCAAAACTGAAAGAAAGGCAAAATTCCTGCTTTCTTCCTACATCTAACCTTCGTGGCAGAGTCATCATGTAACAATACCCTTTCAGGTCAAAATTAACCAGTTTGAGCCTTTTCTTTTATTCTCCAGTATTCTTCCCTACTCAGAAGTAGCCCTTAGTCTTATTCCTCATTGTTCTGAGAAAAAAAATTCTTATATTCTTGTAGACATATATGCTTGTTAGATCATCAACCATCAGATAACCTATGTTCATCATAGAATCCTGAAAGTAATTTACTCAAACTATTGACTCTAGTGACTGGAATTTTGTGGGGTGTGTCATGCCTGCCATGGAGAGAGTTAACTCTTCACATATAAGGGGTTAGCCTTGACCACCTCCAAGAGCTGCAAAATACACTTAAATTTTCCATTTCAGTTCTCATACATCTTATTTCCTCATTGGTGGAACACCATTTCTTTCTGCCCTCAGGCCAGTAGGCCCATGATAAAATTCTTGATTTCATAAAATATATGCCATGGACATTTTGTTTTTATTTTGTTTTGGTTTGTTCATTTTTTTTTTTTTTTGACATTTTGAATTCAGTATACAGCTTCCACTTTCTCTTCAAATGGTTTAACAGTTTCCCTTGAATAGTGGGGACGTGGGTAAGGATGGTATTTGAAGAATACTTGGCTCTGTGCATGGCTGTTTGACTTTCTCAGCATCCCTGTCAAGCACTTTAATTATGCAAATGAGCACTCCTTAGCAGAGGGGTTGGGGGAGGTGTGTCAGAGAGAGGAACAGTACAGACAAGTGCTAGACAGGAATTAGGCCAAGAATATCCACACTTCCTATACTGAGAAAGCTCCCAGGGATTTTTTTTTCCTGCCAAGATAAAAAATAATTTGAAAGTCTGCTCTTTTAACTTCTTTTACAGTTTTCTTCTGTCCTACTTCCTGTTCCAAAAAAAGTGTAGATTTTTAAATGCTGGTTTTTGTTTTAGCTTCTTGAGTGTCTCTTTCTCCCTGTAAGAGAATGCCACAGTAAAATAAGAGTGGCGTTGTTCATATTAATGTCTAAGTTTTATAGTATAAAAGAGTTATCTTTGTTGCCTTCTTAGGATCAGTAGGTTCTGACTCAAAGATGGAATCTAATCTGGAGAAAAAGCATTTGACAAAGTACAACATCATTCATGATAAAAACCTTCAACAGAGTAGGTTTAGAGGGAATATACCTCAACATAATAAAGGCCATATGTAAAAAACCTACAGCTAATATCATCCTAAATGGGGAAAAACTGAGAGCTTTTCCTCCACAGTCAAGAACAAGACAGCAATGTCCACTCTCACCACTTTTATTCAGCATGGTACTAGAAGTCCTAGCCACAGCAATCAGACAACAGAAAGAAATAAAAGCCATCCAAATTGGCAAGGAAGAAGTAAAAATTTCACCCTTTGCATTTGACATGGTACTCTATATAGAAAACCCTAAAGACTCCACAAAAAAACTGCTAGAACTGATAATCAAATTCAGTAAAGTCACAGGATACAAAATTGACATACAGAAATCTGTTGCATTTCTTTTTTTTAAGATTTATTTATTTGAGAGAGAGAGAGAGAGAGAGAATGAGTAGAAGGCACAGAGGGCGAGAGATAGGGAGAAGGAGAGAAATTCTCAAGCAGGCTCCATGCTGAGCATGGAGCTGGATGCAGGGCTTGATGTCATGACCCCAAGATCACAACCTGAGCTGAAACCAGGAGTTGGGCACCCAACTGACTGTACCACCCAGGCACCCTGCTGTTGCATTTCTATACACCAATAATGAAGCAGCAGAAGAGAAATTAAGGTATCAATCCCATTTAAAATTGCACCAAAAACATTAAGATAACCAGGAATAAACCTAACCAAATAGGTGAAAGACTGTACTCTGAAAACTATAAAACACTGATGAAAGAAATTAAAGATGACACCAGGAAATGGAAAGACAGGTCATGTTCACGGATCGGAAGAACAAATACTGTTACCCCAAAATACCCAAAGCAATCTATACATTTAATGCAATCTCTATCAAAATACAAACAGCATCTTTCACAGAGTTAGAATAAACAATCCTAAAATTTGTATGGAACCACAAAAGACCCTGAATAGGCAAAGCAATCTTGAAAAAGAAATCCAAAGCTGGAGGCATCACAATTCTGATTTCAAGTTATATTACAAAGCTGTAGTAATCAAAACAGTATGGTACTCGTACAAAAAATAGATTAATGGAATAAAATAGAAAACCCAGAAATAAACCTATAATTATATGGTCAATTAATCTTCAACAAAGCAGGAAAAAATATCCAATAGGAAAAAGACTGCCTCTTCAACAAATGGTGTTGGGAACACTGGACAACAGCATGCAAAAGAATAAAACTGTATGTACCACTTTCTTATGCCATACACAAAAATAAATTTAAAATGATCAAAGACCTAAATGTGAGACCCGAAACCATAAACAACTTGGGAAACAATAGATGATGGTGAGGATGTGAGAAAAAGGAACCCCTTTATACTGTTGGTGGGAAAGCAAACTGGTGCAGCCACTCTGGAAAATAGTACGGAGGTTCCTCAAAAGGTTAAAAATAGAACTACCCTATGACCCAGCAATTATACTACTAGGTATTTAAAGGATAAAACATAGTGATTCGAAAGGGTACGTGCTCCCCAATGTTTACAGCAGCAATGTCCACAATAGCCAAAATATGGAAAGAGCCCAGATATCCATTGACAGACGAATGGATAAAGAAGAGGTGGTATGTATATTTATCCAATCTCTATCAAATTTACATATTTATTTAATAATTAATTAAATATATTCATACACACATACAATGGAATATTACTCAGCCATCAAAAAGAATGAAATCTTGCCATTTGCAATGATGTGGATGGAACTGGAAGGTATTATGCTGAGCAAAATAAGTCAGTCAGAGAAAGACAAATACCATATGATTTTACTCATATGTGGAATTTAATAAACAAAACAGATGAACATAGAGGAAGGGAAGGGAAAATAAAATAAGATGAAAAGAGAGAGGAAGGCAAACCATAAGAGACTCTTAACTCTAGGAAACAAACTGAAGGTTGCTAGAGGAGAGGTAGGTGAGGGGATGGGGTATTTGGGCGATGGGCATTAAGGAGGGCACTTGATACAATGAGCCCTGGGTGTTACATGGAACAGATGAATCACTCAATTCTACCCCTGAAACTAATAATACATTATATGTTAACTAAATTGAATTTAAATGAAAAATTAAAATAAAAAATAGAAGCAAACACAGGCAGTAAATTCTTTGACATTAGCCATAGCAATTTCTTTCTAGTTATGCCTCCTGATGCAAGGGAAACAGGCAAAATTAAAGTATTAGGCCTCATCAAAATTAAAAGGTTCTGCACCGCAAAGGAAACAATCAGCTAACTAAAAGGCAACCTATGGGATAGGAGAAGATATTTGCAAATCTCATATCTGATAAAGGGTTAGGATCCAAAATACATAAAGAACTTAAAAACTCAACACTCCAAAACCAAATAATCCAATTAAAAATGGGCAGAAGACATTAACAGACATTTTTCCAAGGAAGACATACAGATGGCCAATAGACATATTAAAAGATGCTCAACATCACTTTCTTCAGGGAAATGCGAATCAAAACTACAATAAGATAACACCTCACACCTACCAGAATGGCTAAAATTAACAGCACAAGAAATAATAAGTGTTGGTGAGGATGTGGAGAAAGGGGAACCCTCTTGCACTATTGGTGGGAATGCAAACTGGTACAGCCACTCTGGAAAACAGTATGGAGGTTCCTCAAAAAGATAAAAATAGAATGGCTCCATGATCCAGCAGTCACACTACTGGCTATTCACCCAAAGAATACAAAAACACTAATTCAAAGGAATATGTGCACCCAGATGTTTATAGGAGCATTATTTTCAATAGGCAAATTATGGAAGCAGCCCAAGTGTCCACTAACTGATGAATGGATAAATAAGATGTGGTATATATATGCAATGGCATATTACTCAGCCATAAAAATGAAATCTTGACATTTGCACCATGGATGGAGCTAGAGAATATTATGCTAAGTGAAATAAGTCAGTCAGAGAAGACAGATATCATATGATTTCATTTATGTGAAATTTAAGAAACAAATAAGCAAAGGGAAAAAAAGAGAGAGAGAGGCAAACCAAGAAACAGACTTAACCAGAGAGAACAAAGTGATGGTTACCAGAAGGGAAGTAGATGGGGGGATGGGTGATGTAGGTGATGGGGATTAAGGAGTGTATTTGTGATGAGCACGGGGTGATGTGTGGAAATGCTGAATCACTATATTGTACACCTGAAACTAATGTTACATTGTATGTTAGCTAACTGGAATTTAAAAACTTAAAAAAATTATGGAATCTAATGGTGTTGGTGGTGGGGATAGCAATGGATCCCCTCCAAGTATGTCTTGTGCTCCAAGGCCTAAATGATCCAATAGTCTTGGGGCAGGACTGACAAAAAGCTGCCTAGTCTGAGTGTAGCTTCCTTGGAGGGATGGAAACCTATAGAAAAAGGGCTAAAGAGGGTAATGTTTAAACAGCCAGGATCCAGCTGGGTCTTGTGGAGTAATATAAATCTTTGACTTTACTGACTTGTGTAATGAAAATTTCTCAAAATTCTTACAGAGTTCAACTGTAACTAAAACACAGTATAATTACTCAGAGTTTTAACGCATAAGCAAAATCATATCAATTCTCAGAGAACAAGTTTCCTCATATATAATAGGCATTAAGGAGGGCACATGATGTGATGAGCACTGGGTCGTATATGCAACTAATGGATCATTGAACACTACACCAAAAACTAATGATGTACTATATGTGGGCTAATTGAATTTAAATTAAAAAAGAAAACTTCCAACTCAACAAATATTTGTAGAGGACCTGTTACTTCTTTAGAACTGTGCTAGAACCTAGACACATGAGAATGAGTAACACAGACACAAGCTCCTCCCCTAATAGAACAGGGCACTATTGATGGAGACAAATAGCACATAATATAACTACATAGGTAGAAATTGTACAACAGCAATTAAGTAAAAGAATGGTTTTCTATGAAAAACAAAACAAAACAGGAAGAACCTAATATAGATGAGGTGGTCAGGAATGGTTTCTGGAGAAAGTAGCATTTGATCTGAGGCTTGGGAAATGAGTATAAGCTAATTAGATGAAGAGAGACGCTAAGAGAGTTCCAGGTAGAAGGAGAAGCATAGAGGACATTCCAGAATGGAAATGACTAATTACTAATTATCTGAAGGGTTTTTTTTTTTTTTTTAGCTTCTCAGTACAGGAACTTTGTCTTACTCATTTTTATATCCCAGACACTTAGTATAACACCTGGCATACAATTGGTGCTCAGTGAATGCTTATTAGATAACTATCGTTAACTTTTCTTTTAAAATAAAACATGACAAAAACAGAATTAATTCAGAACTCAATAGGACAGAATTAAGCAATCATTTGGGAGAGTTATGGATACACGTGGAACTAGCTTTGGAAAGGATGGGTTGGACTAAGCGTCAGGTGATAAGAGCAGTGAGATTTCTAAGCACTCTACTCATGGTGCCTCCTTCAGGTAGCTTCCTCTGACCCTTCCATGGGCATTAAGTACATTCCTTTTGGCTTCTTTAGTACTCTACAACTATCCAGTGGTATTCACCATATATTATCCTACAATTTCAGTGGGCTTCCTGCCTTCCCCACTACACTATACTACACTGTATCACAGTGAGGGAATGACTCATGACTTTATTTCTTATGCATAAAGAGTATCTTATAAATGCTTGATGAATGAATAAGTGGGATTAGGTTGGCAGGGATGAAGTGAAGGCCCTTAAGAACACTTGTTGACATCTGATGTCTCCTGGCAACACAATCCTAAATATATCCGTCACATTGAATATCCATTAAAATTCAAATATCCATGCAACATTTGTCCAGAAAGTGGTTTTAATATGAAAAGGCAAGTATATCCAGCCATCTAAAATAAGTTCCCTTAAAACCAACGTTTTACTACAAGATAAGTGGGATGATTTTATTGGGTGACTAAGACAGGAAACTCATAGATACAGGTAAAAAGGGCTTTGGGCAGAAGGACATGTAGTTCTGCTTTTATAAGCACTCCTGCTAAAAATACACATAGAAAATGTACCTGCTAGAAGGGACATCATAATAATTACTGAACTAAGCATTAAAAGCTCTTGTTTAATAACCAATTTCTTTTAAAAACAGTGAAGCAGCTTACAGATCATAGTCCATGAAATTCAATCAGTGTTTGTCATCACCCTACACAAAAGCCTCCAAGGCCACTGTTACTCATGTGTCATGATGCATGTACACATGCACACCACACATACACACACACATAAATACACATGTGCATATTCCATTTCTTATTAAAAAGGCAATGAACACAGTAGATACCTTTAAAAGACCACCCTGCAGAGGGATTGAAAATAAAGGATAAAGGCTATTTTCCTGATCATCTTGAAGACAACACAGCCAGCCTTTACATATATACATACATATATATGTATGTGTGTATATATATATATACAAACACACACACACATTATTTATTTGAGAGACAGAGAGTGAGAGAGGGCATGCATAGGGGGAGGGGCAGAGGGGGAGGGAGAAGCAGACTCCCCACTGAACAGGAAGCCTGACGTGGGGCTTGATCCCAGGACCCTGAGATCATGACCTGAGCTGAAGACAGACACTAAAAGGACTGAGCCACCCAGGGACCCCTACATATATTTTTAAAGTTGCAATAATCCTAAATTATGGCTAATTTTTCCCTGGAAAACCAATACTTACTTTCTAAAATACATATTTTATGTATTTAGCACAAAAGAAATAATTATTTTTCTCAATCGTCCCCTTCCAAGAAAAGATCAAGAACAGTAAAGCCTGTGTCTTCCAGAAAACTTAACATTGAAGGAATAGGCACTTCATTTAAAGAGGAAGGTGGAGGGAGACACAAGAGGTGAAGTTGGACAGGTATGAAAAGGTCAAATCATGAAATGCCTCATAGGTTAAACAATGGAACTTCTGGTTTACTTTAGAGGAAAAGGGGAGCCATGGAAGAGACATCTTTGTCTCTTTTAGGTAGGTCACTATAGAAGCTTGGGAGAAGCAATAAAATTGGAGATAGGAGTTGGGAGTTTGTTATCATAGTGTAGACCAGAGACAAAAAGCGTCTGAAATATGGCATGGTAAACAGGGTCAAGTAAAATGTGAGGAAATGGATTTGTGTGGTAAAATTGGCCAAATATCTATTGGGTCTAAGATGTGAAAAACATGGAAGAATCACAGATCATTTTTTAGGTGTCTAGCTTGAGTGACTAGATAAGCACTAGTGACGTAAAATAAAGATGGGGACAGAAGAGGAGAGTATGACAAATTTAGTTCTGGACATGATGATTTTGAGACTTTTATGTAACAGTTAAGATGCTTTTGGATTTATGAGTCTGAAGCCCTTGGACGGGGATGTTCTTTTAGCTGAAAATGTAGGTCTTGGAGCCATCAGCATATTGGTAGCAATTCAAACCATAAAAAGTTACATGGCTGGGGTGCCTAGGTGGTCCAGTCGGTTAATCGTCTGCCTTCTGCTCAGGTCATGATCCCAGGATCCTGGGATCCAGCCCGGGATAGGGCTTCCTGCTCAGTGGAGAGTGTCCTTCTCCCTCTTCCTTTGCCCCTCCCCCTGCTTGTACTCTCTCTAGTGCACACTCTCTCTCACTCTTGCTCTCTCAAGTACGCACTTGCACCCACTCTCTACAAACAAACAAATCTTAAAAAAAGAGAGAGAAAAAAAAGTTACATGGATCACATAGGATGAAGCAACAGTATATATATAGCATCAAAGAGCTGTGGGCCAAAGATTAAATTTGGGTAACACCAACAATTAAAGATAGGAAAAATAAGAGAAATGCACAAAGAAGATAAGAGAGATCTAAGATGAGCAAGAGACATCCAAGGAAGAGAGGGTTTTAAGATGTGAAAAAGGTAAACGATGCCTAAAATTATCATAGTAATATCATAGTTGTCCAGTGAGAATAGGATTAAAACATGCTCATCAAGTCACACAATTATCAGGTCATTAATGACCTTAGCAAGAGCAGTTTCATTGGAATGGTTTGTGAGATGATCAGGTTTTTAGAAAGTAGAAACAACTGCAGGCTACTGTTTTGAAACTTTTGGTTGACATGGATGCCTAATTTCCTACAGTAAATTACACAGGTAGAAACAAGCAGGGTTTCAATTAGATTTGGGGGTGTTTTATTTAATGAATAACTGAAAAAATCATATAAAATATAAGTAAAGCATTATCTAGTGGATCAAACCTCTTCAGTAACCATTTTGCAAGTTTCTGCTATATAGAAGATACTGTTTTTCCTCAAAGTTATCTTCATTCTATTTCAGCTGAGGGCATAACTCCTAAATAGCCCAAAGATCACTGAATACACTCATTATTTTCATTGCAGAAGATGTAGTCTTCAGATGTTCAGAACTTCCAATTAATGATAATGATGACCTATCACAGTGAAAAATACAGAATACTTAAAATTTATTTCTATAGTAGTGTGCTTAACTTGTTTTTATCAAAATTGAGAAAAAACAAGCCAATGAAAAGCAGATCATATCCCAAGGAACTTGTAGCAATACAGAGAAGCCAAGCGCCTGGGGTCTATTATATCCCAAGCTGACATTTCTTTTGGTCAAAAAGGTTACTGGAGACTTCTGGTGACAAAAGAGAAAGGGCAAAATTTCCATCATCTTGGAAGAAAAAATAATTTGGAATCAACAGAACATTTTTTAAAACAATGTTTTATATTTGTTAATTATATCTTCTTTCTTTTGTAAAAATCCCAAAATTCTGAGAATGTCATATCCTTTCCTACCCTCTGGATGTGACTTGTTATCCTGCAAAGGGCTATACTTACCAGGATCAAGGTATTTTATGAAATTAAGTTGTGCCTGAGTATACTTCCAGAGCTTAAGTGGCACATATATTCAGGTGTTAACAAACGATTGGTTGAAAAGTTACAATGCCTTCAAAATACCACTTTGAATGTCAATGCTCTCAAAAGCAAATTTATACTGCCAGATGGCAGTTGTTGATCCATTACACCCAGGCTGGGCCCTGATGCCCCCAGCTAGTTTTCTCATGGAGGCTTTTCAGCTCTGATGCTACTTCAGCTCATTGTGGAAGAACAGAGATTTGGGAGCCAGACAGACTAGAATTTGGCACTGCTACTTACGGTGTGTGACCTTGGAAAAGTTCTTTAGTCTCTCTACACTCATTGAAATGGGAAGATTAATGGTACCTATAAGGTTTGGGAAAGAATTAAATAAGAATGGAGCTTAACATCTAACAAATATTCAATGTTATGTTACCCTTACATTTTTATCTTCATTCATATCATCCAATTATGTGGACAGGTCAGTTTTTAAGATATTAGTCAACATAAATATCATAGTCACCATCATTAATATCATCATTGCTCACTATCCTCAACCTCTGACATTAATTGAAGGCTTGTTGAGAACCAGACCCAAGGAATATACTGGAAAAAGCAAGAAATATAAAACTGCTCTTCAGAGATAGACAATCTAATTGAGATCCCAGGGCATACATATTTTAAAAAGGGCAAATACCAATGAAAAGGAATTTATGTTTTCTGTGATGTGGACAATGCAGATAAACAGGGCCAAAGATACATGACCACTATGTCTGGGAGTGGCAGAGGAGGACTCCTCTGTAAGAGATGAACAAGAAGAATGCAGGAGAATGAACATTATGGATAAGGGCAAAAGCATGAGCAAAATTATAGCTAACAGTATTTTAAAAATGTTACACAGAAAAGCCTAACTGCTGTAGAATATTTATACAGAGCAAGTTAAGGATAAATTTAGAGAGACAGACAGAGGCCTTTGCAGTAAGAACTAATTCTGGAATTTATCTTTTATAAGAAGCATTTCTTACCTGCGTTGCCTACTCTGGTCACCAGCATTTTTATTGTAATAGTTAATTAGGGTACATACAGCCTAGATATTTATAACAATACCTGGAGAATTCTTAATCCAACACTTTATAAAGATGTGATGAGCACTGGGTGTTATACGCAACTAATGAATCAATGAACACTACATCAAAAACTAATGATGTACTATATGTTGGCTAATTGAATTTAAATAAATAAAAAAAAGAGACTACTAAAAGAGTAAATTAAGAGCCACAACAAGGGGTAGTAGAAAAAACCACATATTTGATGTAGAGCATACCTGAGTTCAAATCCCAATTTTTTAATTTTCTATCTATACACTTACATAAGGCGGCTTATTGTGAGAAGTTGCAACAACCGTGTAGAAGTATGTGCTATGTTATAAGCTTCCAATTCTTCTTTGCCTGCAATGCATAAAAACTTTAGCCAAGCACATATTTCTGTAGTGGTCTGGTCTGTAGCTCTCATCGGGAGTACTTCGGAGGCTACTGGTCTTATTTATGCCACATATTGCTCTCTTAGAACATACAGATGCACTGGGACAGCCACTTCAGTGATTGAATCATACTGTTTCAATAATATTTTTGCTTACTACATCTGCATTATTCTAGGGAATTTGTGCCTCTCCAATCTGGTTTACAAAATATCTATTGCTGATCATAAACTTCTCGCTCTTAAAGTTCAACAGTGTTCTGGTTTATGAATGTGTCCTCATCTCTCCTCACTTCTTCCTTGGTCTAATGCTGTTTTCTGGCTGAAAAAGTGGCTGTTGTGGGAAGGGTATTAAGGGTAATCCTCTTTCTGGTAGGAAAAAGTAACTGCTTTACTGAAGGGAAGTGTCATGGTAGGAGATGGGGAATGAGGAGAGGAGAAACAGATAGAGCAGGGGTTCTCTATATGTTTATTTTGTGTGAACATAGCTGGATGTAACTCTCCTCTCATCAGTCTTTGAGATGACATGAAGACCCATAATACATGCAGGGAACTCCACCAAGCTTTGCTCAAAGCCTTTGGAATTCTCGAGGGCATGAGAAGAGTTCAGATTATTGAGAAAACACAACAAGCTTTGAAGCAGGTTAGAACTAGAATCATGTGACCATTGTCCAGATGGCCATGCAACCACCTACCAGTTTTGTATCCTTGGCCGAGTCTCTTAATCTTTCTACAGGGCATGGTCCTCATCTATATAGTGAGGAAAATATTAGCATATATTTTGTAGAGCTGATATTAGGGTTAATAAAAGCTAATCCAAGTAAAATGCCTGGTATGTGGCTGGCCCATAAGTGCTCTACATATTTCAGCTACTATTCCAATTTATAGGTGAAGCTCAAGGTAACTTGCCCAAGCCTACACAGTGGCAGAGCAGATTCTGAAATGAGATCTAACCATAAAACTGAGTTAGTTTTACAACACTACACTGCTAACTTAAATATTCTGATTAGCTCTAGAATATGTGCTTTGACCATTTATTTCACTGTTGAAACTTCACTAGGCTCCCCCACCTTCCTGTTTGTTCTTCCATTCTTTCTTCAGAGTATTGTATTGCACTTCTAGTCCATCTGTCCATTCAAACAGTAAGCCAGATGCACCAGCAGTGGACCTGTATTTGAAAATTGCATACTATATGCAATTGTTTAAGCTTTAAAAAATACACACATTTAGAAATCTTGAATGTATGTCTGTTTGCCATTTGGATGTCTTCTTTGGAAAAAGAAGATGTGGTGTATATATATACAATGGAATATTATGCAGCCATCAAAAAACCCAAAATCTTGCCATTTGCAATGACGTGGATGGAACTAGAGGGTATTATGCTAAGCGAAATAAGTCAGAGAAAGACACGTATCATATGATCTCACTGATATGAGGAATCCTTAATCTCAGGAAACAAACTGAAGGTTGCTGGAGTGGTAGGGGGTGGGAGGGATGGAGTGGTGGGGTGATAGACATTGGGGAGGGTATGTGCTCTGGTGAGTGCTGTGAATTATGCAAGACTGTTGAATCACAGACCTGTACCTCTGAAACAAATAATGCAATATATGTTAAGAAAAAAAAAAAGAAGAAGAAGATAGCAGGAGGAGAAGAATGAAGGGGGGGAAATCGGAGGGGGAGATGAACCATGAGAGACTATGGACTCAGAAACAAACTGAGGGTTCTGGAGGGGAGGGGGTGGGGGGATGGGTTAGCCTGGTGATGGGTATTAAAGAGGGCACGTTCTGCATGGAGCACTGGGTGTTATGCACAAACAATGAATCATGGAACACTACATCAAATAAATAAATAGATAGATGTCTAAAAAAAAAATCTCGAATATAAAAGTTGCTGTTCATATAAGTAGGCAATACATACTCCTTACCAAATAAAGAAAATGAAAATGATACTATAGGAACTGAAAATGTTATTTTTAGAATACAGTTTTAAACATTTTATTATTAAGTAGCTAATCTGAATATATATTATAGAAAACAAAATGTAAAATTTTTAAAAATTATATATGTAAAATTGAATTTTCCAGTTTATCCTGTCCTTGTTGAATATTATTAATTTCATTCATATTTAGATTTTCAGTCCTCTATGGAATTCCAGAACTAAATGAAATGTAACAATTTTCTTAAACAAGTTTGGCCTTTCTTCCTCCTTTTGTTACCAAATACTACAGACAGGTTATGATTTTAATGGAATAAGTATCTTTACACTTCTTCAGTGCTTCCACAGCATGCTTTATTTAGTTCTCCCTGCAGTGTTTCTTAACTGTCACTTTACATGATTTTCTCCAATCAGCTCCTTGAAGGTTGGTAATTTAGTTTTTTATGTAGATCTCTAGTATCTTCCCATATAATCTGATACTGAGCTTCTAGTACCCAAGTGATTTAAAAATCTATTTCCACACAAAAACCTGCATGTGCATGTTCATAGCAGTTTTATTCATTCTTTAAAAACGAGAATCAACCAAAATGTCCCTTAATAGGTGTGTGGACCTGTGGATATATATAGAATACTATTCAATGATAAAAGAAAAAGGAGCTTTCACACCACATAAAGACATGGATTAATTTTAAATGAATTTTGTTAAGTGAAAGAAGCCTAGCTGTAAAGGCTATATACTGAATGATCCTAATTATATAATATTCTGTAAAAAGGAAAAACTAGAGAGACAGTAAACAGAGAAGTACTTGCCAGGAGTCAAGGTTGGAAGGATTGAATAGGTGAAACAGGGGATTTTTTTATGGGCAAAACTATTCCCTGTGATACTGGGATAGTGATGGATATATGACATTTTATGTTTATTAAAACCCCAAGAGCTCTATAGTACCAAGAGTAAACCTTAATCTACAGAAATTTAAAAAACTCACTGAGGTGGTTCAGAGATCTTGGGATGGGACACAAAATATAAGCAAAGAATCTAACTATGACACATATATGAAACAACTTCACTGAATGGGGTGGGGAAAAAAGGGAGCTGAACTTAATTAGCTCTGGAAATGAATATACTCTACATAACTAAAGGCAAAAGGAACTGCACATAAGCATTGTCCTCTGTAAAGTTGTTTCTCATGGTGGTACGGGTTAACAGTTTTGAAACCACTATATATGTACAGTGGTCTTTTGATGATTAAGAGGTCTTAATGTAGTTTTATCCTTGACCACACAAGTACCATTCTGGTTAGTAATGTTGATAATGGAGGAGGCTATGGATATACGAGGGGTATATGGAGTTTATGCAACAGAATATACATTCTTCTTGAGCAATCATGGAATGGATCATATATTAGGCAAAAAACAAGTCTTAATAAATTTAAGAGGATTAAAATAAGTTCATATATCTTTTCCAGCCAGAATGGTATAAAACTAGAAGTCATTAACAGGAAGAATAATACAAAATTAATAAATACAAAATTAAACAACATACTTTTGAATAACCAATGAGTCAAAGAAGGAATCAAAAGGGGAATACAAGAGAACAAATCTTAAAAGTTCTCATCCCAAGAAAAAAAAATTTTTTTTTGTAACTATGTACGGTAATGGATGTTAACTAGACTTATAGTGGGGATCATTCTGATATATACAAATATCAAATCATTATGTTGTATGCCTGAAACTAATATGATGTTGTATGTCAATGATATCTCAGTAAAAAAAAGAATTATACACATATAAAAAAAGGGAAATAAAAATATATATTGAAACAAATGAAAATGGAAGCACAACATACCAAAACTTATGGAATGCAGCAAAAGCAGTTCCGAGAGGGAAGGTTCTGTGATAAATGCATTAAGAAAGATCTTAAAGTAATAATCTAACTTTACACTTAAGAAACTTGAGAAAGAAAACAAACTAAGCCCAAAGTCAGCAGAAAAAGGAAATAATAAGTATTATAGCAGAAATAAATGAAATAGACTAGAAAACAATAGAAAATATCATTAAAAGGATGAGCTAATTTTTTGAAAATATAAACAGAACTGACAAACCTTTAATAAGACTAATTCCTACAAAAAGAATAATCACCCAAGGGGCACCTAGATGTCTCAGTAGGTTAAGCAACTACCTTCGGCTCAGGTCATGATCCCAAGATCCTGGGATTAAGCCCCATGTTGGCTCCCTGCTCAGTGAAGCCCGCTTCTCCCTCTCCCTTCCCCCTCCCCCCACTAGTACGCTCTCTCTCTCTTAAAGAAATGAATAAATAAAATCTTTAAAGAAAAAGAATAATCACCCAAATAAATAAAATTATAAATGAAAGAGGAGACATTACAACTTATACTGCAGAAATACAAATGATAATATGAGGATACTATAAATAATTATACACCAGCAAATGGGATATCCTAGAAGAAATGGATAAATTTCTAAGGCCCTATGACTTACTAAGACAAAGTCATGAAAAATTAGAAAATATGAACAGACCTATTACTAATAAGGAGATTGAATTAGTAACCAAAATTTCCCCCAAAAAGATTTAAAAAACATGGGAGCAGATGGCTGCACTGGTGATTCTATCAAATATTTAAAGAAGAATTAATACCAGTCTTTCTCAAATTCATTTGAAAAATTGAAAAGGAGGGAAAACTTGCAAGATCATTTTTTAAGACCACCATTACCCTGACACCAAAGCCAGACAAGATTCCACAAGAATAAAATTACAGGCCAATATCCCTGATGAACACAGATGTAAAAACTCTCAACAAAGTACTAGTAAACCAAATTCAACAGCACATTAAAAGAATCATACACCATGATCAATGGGATTTATTCCTGGGATACAAAGATGGTTCAACATAAAAAAATAAACAACATAAACATAAACAAATCAATACCACATTAACAGAATGAAGTATACATACACATCACATGATCTCAATAGATATAGAAAAACTGACAAAATTCAACATCCTTTTATGATAAAAACTAAAAAAAATAGGCATAGAAGGAACATACCTCAATAATAATAATATAATAAAGGTCATATACAACAAGCTTACAGGTAAGGCATATATGACAAGCTTACAGGCAACATCACACTCAATGGTGAAAAGCTCAAAAGTCTTCATCTAAGATCAGTTATAAGACAAGAATGCCATTCTCACCACTTCTACTCAAGCATAGGAGCAGAAGTTCTAGCTAGAGTAATTAGGCATGAAAAGATCAAAACATATTCAGATTGGAAACAAAGAAGTAAAATCTGTTTGTAGATGACATGATATTATATACAGAAAACCATAAAGACTCCACCAAAAACTTTGAATAAACAAATTCAGTAAAGTTGCAGGATAACAAAATCAACCTACAGATACCAGTTTCTGTGTTGTTTCTATGCACTCACAACAAACTATTCAAAAAGGAAATTAAAAAAAAAATCCTATTTATGATAGCATCAAAAAAGAACAAAATACTTCGTAATAAACTTAGCCAAGGAGGTAAAGATCTGTACACTGATAAGTATAAAACATTGTTGGAAGAAATTGAAGATGACACAAATTAGTAAAAAGATATCCCATTTTCATGGATTGGAGGAATTAATATTGTTGCAAAGTTCATACTACCTAAAGTCATCTACTGATCCCATGCAATTCCTATCAATTCCAATGACATTTTTATAGATATAGAAAAACAATAAAAAAATTATATGGAACCACAAAAGATACTGTATAACCAAAACAATTTTGAGCAAGAACAAACCGAGGGGATCACACTTCCTGATTTCAAGATATATTACAAAGTATCAAAATTAAAACAGAATGGTACTGGAATAAGAACAGACATATAGACCAATAGAACATTATAAAGAGCCCAGAAATAATCTCATTCATGTACAGCCAACTAATCTTTGACAAAGGAGCTAAGGAATACATAGTGGTAGAAAGATGGTCTCTTCAACAAATGATATTGGGAAAACTGGATATCCAGATATAAAAGGATGAAATTTGACTCTTATATTATACCTTATATAAAAATTATTCCAAAATTGAAAGAGAAATATAAGACTTGAAACCATAAAACTCTAAGAAGAAAACATAGTGAAAAAGTTTCTTGACATGGATTTGGCAAGGATTTTCTTTTTTTTTTTGAAATGACACCAGAAGCATTAAGCAACAAAAACGAAAATTGATAAATGGGAATATATCAAACTAAAAAGCTTCTGCACAGCAAAGGAAACAATCAACAGAATGAAAAGGCAACCTATGGAATGGGAGAAAATATTTGCAAATGATATAGTTGATAAGGAGTTAATATTAAAAATATATAAGGAACTCATGCAACTGAATAGCAACCCCCCCCCCAAAAGCTTGAATAGATATTTTTCTAAAGAAGATATACAAATGGCAACAGGGATATGAAAAAATGATCAATATCACTAATCACTAATCATCAGGGAAATGTGAATCAAAACCATTATGAGATGTCACCTCACATGTGATAGCTATTATAAATCACCTTACATCAGGATAGCTATTATTTTAAAAAAAGGAAAAAAAAAAGCTAATGATAACTGTTGATGAAGATGCAGGGAAAAAAGACTCTAGTATACTGTTGATGAGATGAACTGATACAGCCATTATGGAAAACAGTATGGAACTCTTCCCTCATACCCCCCACCCCCCAAATTAAAAATAGAACTACCATATGATCCAGCAATCTCACTTTTGGGTATTTATCCACAGGAATCAAAATTAGGATCTCAAAGAGGTATCTACATTCCTGTGTTAGCATTATGTACTATAACCAAGATATGAAAACAACCTAACCATTGACAAGTGATTGGATAAAGAATACACACACACACACACACACACACAACTACTGCCTTTTGAAACAACATAGATGGATCTGGAAGACTTATGGATATTCATGTCCCATTTTTATAATTAAACATAAGTACCAATATTTTGAACTTTTTGAGATATTTTATGGCTCAGAATAAGGACAATGCAATTTTTATTCACCTTTTATTATTAAACTCCCCACTTATGGTGGGCCCTGGGCTTTCCTCCTTCATTCTAGAATTTTTGTAGAATGAAAATCAAAACTCAAAACTAAAGGTTCATCAAGTGACCCCATGGAAAAAGCTGTCTCTTTCACCTTGTTTTCTGCCTCAGAAGACTTCTTAGTTAACAGTACAGTATATTTTTTAAAGATTTCAAACATATATGTTATCCAATGTTTTAGTTGGGAGAGTCCTCATATTTACCGCATATATTTACCGCATATATTTACTGTATATGCACACACGCACTACTATATTACCCAAAATGAATCTCATAATTTAATGGATGTGGAAATGCAATAATTTGTCCAAGATTATACAAGTAGCCAACAGTGAAATCAAGATTAGACACTGGATGTGTTTGTTTTTTTGCTAACCTTTGTTGCCTACTGCTGTCCTGGCTTTTATTCCTGCTAAAACTACATGTGTGTGATTGGACAAAGTGGATGAATTTGCTACGGGAGTGGTCTTCCTTCAGTTTTACTACTCTACTTGGAGAACAACGGGTTCTCAGCCAGACTAGAAGAAAATACTGATGTTCCAACTTTTGTACTAAAATTCCTCCATGGCCCTTCAAGGGCCCATGAAACTGTATTTCATTATACTTTGTTAAACATTTTTAAAGTCACAATTAACCTCTCCCATTTATACTCTGGTGGGGGTGGGGTTCGAATTCAGAATTTTGCCTCAATTCTCTCTCGGAGGAATGGATTGGAAAAATGAAAGATCATCTCTAAATGGCTTTGAGTTTCTTAGAAGGAAATTAGACATGGAGCTTTCATGATTTCTTTTTGGCTTTAGCTTTTTTTTTTTTTTTTTAAATTTCATGATGGGAATTCATATGCACTGGAGTATGGCCAACTTTAATTTTTAACTGTTTTGTGACTGAAGTTTCATGACCAATGGATTAGAAAAGTACTTTCTCAGAGAGAATATAAAACTATGGTATGCCAAACACAATTTACCTCTTACTTATACGGTGTCTTTTTTTGTCAGCATGTTAGGCAAGTTTTTCTTATAAAAAGCTTTCATTTCTTTGAAGAATAGTTTTTGTTTTTCTAGTTCTCAGAAAGCCTGGAAATATATTAGTTATTCTATAAGTACCTGCTGACTCTGTTTAGATTTGATTTTCAATTCAACTACCAAACTGAAATAAATGTCCAGTATCTCGTCTAATCTGCTTTATTCCTATCTTCTTTGCCAGCAAGTCTGACTTCATGAGTCATAGGCTTAACTGCATCAGCCAGAGGCCAGGTTACTTTTTCCAGGATCAATCCTTTCCTTTGGGACAGAGATAAAGTGAAAAAGTCTGAAGTAAGAAAAAAACTGAAATGTGAGAATGAAATTGAAAATGAACAGGATGCAAAGGTGTCTAGCTCAGAGGGATGGAAGTGTAAGAGAAAGAGTATTCCAATTTCTTATGTTCAGTTTCAAGTTCAGCTTTTGGAAAATATATTTGATTACTCAGAGGACATAGTCTAATTCTGGAACAGCCATAGATTTAGTATACATCAAAAGCCTAAAGAGTGAGAAAGCAAAATTTAGAGGAAGTCAGAATATGACATAAATATAGCAAATTGCAATTGGAATTCAGGACACCTCAACTGTCGTGCTCGCTCTACAGTAAATAACTTCAGTAAATACCTTCTGAGTTTCCATGTCCTTTTCTGTGAAATAAGTGAATTTAACTTAGGTTTATTGCCTCTTGCTCCAATGTGCATGTCACTACACCAATCTCAGTCTCTCCATTATTTCTTAGGACTATGTATCCAACCTAATATTGTTGCTTGTGGATTTCTCTCACATCATCTCTTCTGCGTTTCCTTAGTTCCTTGGGCTTTCTATATTTGTTTGTTTGTTTCCATTAAGGTCCCTGCCAACAATAAAGGTCTATGGTATGTGTCTAGGTTCTTTGGCTGTAAGCAACAGAAACAGATTCCGTTAATTTAAACAAAATAGAACTTTACTGGCAAGAAATGGAATGACCAAGACAACTTGAAAGGCTATATAATCAGATTTTAGGAAGAACATTTTCTCAAATATTTCATTACCACGAAAGAGAGGCTGAGTGGCTGAGCTTAGGTCACATGCCCAGGGCAGGTAGAGGAAGAGGCTCTATAATTATCAGTCCCATAAAGACTGAATGTAGTGGGAAAGTATTTTTTCAAAGGAAAGAAAAAGTGTTCCTCTTACTGAATGTAGGCTGGGCAAGCGAAAACAAAGCTATCTAAGCAGAAAAAAAAAAAAAAAAGCTATTTATGCAATGATTCCATGATTTGGGGCCTATTCTCCTTGATTTTATGTGCCGAGTGAGTCAATCATTTGGTCTCCTCAGTGGGTAGAATCAGGCTAATGGCATAAATTCTATGATACCAGGATGGGTTTACAACATGTGCTATTAGTATACAATCCTCCGCAAGGGATGTGAATCCTGGTAAAACACATCAGTTTAATGTCTTGGATTGTCTGTGGTGATATGATGCTAAGTTAATGAACAGTGTACTCTGGTGCTTCAGCCCATTATAATCTACCAGCAATTTTCACACTTGAATGAATCTCCTAGGCTCTACCAACAACAGAGTCAAATGAATAACTCTGAGGACTTGAATTATAATGGAATTTGACTTTAAGAATTACAAATTGGTCAAAGGAAAGTGAGCCTTGCTTATTAGTTTATCTTCTCATTTTTGAAATCACTTATGTAAACTCATAGCATTTACATACTCAGAGCAAATATTTCTGAAGGGCTCTGAACACTTTCAGAAACTTTATTAATCTGTTTATTTTCTCTAGAAGGTAAGTTGGTTGTCAATAATAATATTAAACTTTTTGAGAAAATTTCTAAGACAAAATTCATGAACATAGAAAGAACCGGTAATTATCTACATTCTAATGATAATATAGAAAAATCAAAATGTTGACCACTGTAGAAATAATAGCCATCATATTGGCTAACTTGTTTGTCTCTTCATTTTCATCTACAAAATAGATAGCTCATTATTATCCCCCTAATCAAAATCATCTATTGAATACCTTCCTGCTTATAGCACAGCTTGGAGCTTGTTAAACAGACATAATTCTCTCCATTATCACCAAATATTAATATTTAACAAGAGGCCTCTTTTAGATTTTAAATGAATAATTACAACACTTAGAGCCTACCCAAGTAAATGATCTAGGTTTTATTCTTTTCAAGAGGAAATGGGGTTCAGGGTGCTGAATTAAAGAGATATTAAGATATGCTGATTTATTCATGTGTATGCCATCTCTCAATTTGATTTTTAAACTCTGAGCATTAGCACTGTCAGTCTCTCAAAAGACAGGCAGGTCGGCAATCATAGCCAATCCTGCTTTTGTTCATACTCTATGGCTCAGAGACACATTATTCTCTTCGCAGCTTTATGAAGAATAGAACATAATTTTCATTTGCCTGCTTGGAGGACAATCATTTGATGTTCTTAAGGTGAATTTTACCCATAGGCATAATATTAAAATAGAATTTGACTTTATATATAGATCTCTTCTTATTAACCACATTCCCAGAACATTTTATAATTCTGTGCTAATAGTTTAGCTTCCACTTAGGGTAAACATAGACTCCACCCCAGGGTGTTTTCTCAGAGTGGGAGTTGTGTTGTTGGACTCCCACTCTGTCAAATGGTGAAAATGTATTTAAAACTCCAGCTACCACTTTCCTAAATTCAAGGGGTCTCTAACCAGTAGCTGCCACTGGACCGGGAGTACTGAAAACTTTGGAATAAAAAAATTGTAATATCTATTATTTGGTGACTTAATGCTAGACTTTGAGCATGGGAAAGAATGGTCTACACTGGGCATCATTTTCTGTAACAGAAAGGAATCTAGGTATATTGTCAATAGCAAACAATAACAACAAAAACAACATTCTGGCTGGTAGGCTGGAGCCATGCCTGAACAGACAATTGGTTGCTTCAGACAGAGTTCACCATCCCTGGTTGCACTGTCTAAAGGACAATGACCGTATCTTAAATATGTGTCTAAGTTAGTATTGGGGCCCTGGTGACTCAGTTTTATAATGCTGTGAAGTTCCACATGAATAGAATTATTGACTCCTATAAGAACTCTGCCTTCCTGTCTTGTCATAAGTGATGACTGACAGCTGTGTTGTAGGATTTCAAGTTCTACTTCAATGGCATTTCCCTAATTAACTTCCCTTCCCCCTCCAACTTCCCCTCACTCTCTTTATACAGCTTGGTATTCTAGAATTATTTTTACGATCTTCTTGCCACCCCTCCTCTTCAAATGAGCAATCTTAACAATACAGTCTAGTATTAGTTTGGTCTTCATTATACGACTGATGACTTTGAAAAAGATTCTAAGAAGTTGTTTCTTCGACACTTGGTGTACAGGCGAACACAGGGCCTGGAATATAAGTGTTCAATTAATATTTGGTGATTGTCAATTAAAAAATAGGTAATAATTTTGCTTCTTTATTAACATGTGTACTATTTAAATACATAACAATGTGTGAAAGAATAGGAATGTGGGTAGCTTTCTTTTTTTTTTTTTTAAAGATTTTATTTATTTGACAGAGAGAGACACAGCGAGAGAGGGAACACAAGCAGGGGGAGTGGGAGAGGGAGAAGCAGGCCTCCCACTGAGCAGGGAGCCCGATGTGGGACTCGATCCCAGGACCCTGGGATCATGACCTGAGCCGAAGGCAGACGTTTAACGACTGAGCCACCCAGGCGTCCCTGTGGGTAGCTTTCTTGAATGTAGGCACTCATGATAAACACAGGAGCACAAGAATCTAGGGATTCGTTATACCTCCACTTATGCTACTTTAGAGGCTGATAGTGTTTGCTCCTTCCTATACAAATCATTTTCAATAATAACTATTCAAAATTCAGGTTCATAAAATGGAGACTTAATCTAAATATTTGGCTGATCAACTATACTGGTTGACTAGAAAATTAAAATACTGAAACTTTTATAGTAGATGAATTGGAAGAGTTAACAATAAAATGACAGCAAATTCTTCTGTATTAGTTAACGCATAATCTGCCTCACAAGTGTATCTTTAAATACTTTTTAACCTCCTCCCCCAGCTGTATTGATATATAATTGATTTTTTGAGATACAATTCTAATACACTTAACAATCTATCGCTTCAAACAATTACAGTGTTTTGTATGGGGGGACAATATTTAAGATCTACTCTCTTAATGTTCATGTATGTAATACAGTATTGTTAACTATAAGTACCATGCTGTACATTATGTTCCCAGAACTTATTCATCTTGTAACTGGAAGTTTACACCCTTTGGCCACCATCTTCACATTTCTCCACCCCTCAGACCCTGGCAACCACGATTCTTTCTGTTTCTATGAATTTGGATTTTTTACTTTTAGATTTCACACATGCATGAGATCATAAAGTATTTTTCAGCCTGACTTACTTCAGGAGTAATCTAAATATGTTTTAAACACATGATTTGCTTTATTCTTATTTTTTTAATTTAAATTCAATTAGCTAAACATCATTAATTCCAGATGTAGTGTTCAATAATTTATCAGTTGTGTATAATACCCAGTGCTCATCACATCACATGCCCTACCTAATGTCCATCACCCAATTACCCCATCTCCCCACCCACCACCCCTCCAGCAATTCTGTTTGTTTCCTCGAGTTAAGAGTCTCTCATGGTTTTTTCCCTCTCTGATGACTTCCCATTCAGTTTTCCCTCCCTTATCCTATGATCCTCTGTGCTGTTTCTTATATTCCACATGAGTGAAACCATATAATTATCTTTCTCTGTTTGGCTTATTTCACACAGCATAATACCTTCCAGTTCCATCCATATCGATGTAAATGGTTAAGTATTCATCCTTTCTGATGGCTAATATTCCATTGGATATATATACCACATCTTCTTTATCCATTCATCTGTTGATGGATATCTCGGCTCTTTCCACAGTTTGGCTATTATGGGCATTGCTGCTATGAACACTGGGGTGCAGGTGCCTGTTTGGATCACTACATTTGTATCTTTGGGGTAAATACCTAGTAGTATAATTGCTGGGTCATAGGGTAGCTCTATTTTTAACTTGTTGAGGAACCTCCACACCATTTTCCAGAGTGGCTATACCAGCTTGCATTCCCACTAACAGTGTAGGAGGGTTCCCCTTTCTCGCATCATTGCCAACATTTGTTGTTTCCTGACTTGTTAATTTTAGCCATTCTGACTGGTGTGAGGTGGTATCTCATTGTGGCTTTGATTTGCATTTCTCTCATGCCACGTGATGTGGAACATTTTTTCATGTGTCTGTTGGCCATTTGGATATCTTCTTTGGAGAAATGTCTGTTCATGTCTTCTGTCCAGTAATCCATTGACTGGATTGTTTTTTGGCTATTGAGTTTGATAAGTTCTTTATAGATCTTGGATACTAGCCCTTTATGTGATACGTCATTAGCAAATATCTTCTCCCATTCTACCAGTTGTCTTTTAGTTTTGTTGACTGTTTCCTTTGCTGTGCAGAAGCTTTCTATCTTAATGAAATCCCAATAGTTCATTTTTGCTTTTGTTTCCCTTGCCTTTGGAGATGTGTCTAGCAAGAATTTGCTATGGCTGAGGTCAAAGATGTTGCTGCTTGTGTTCTCCTCTAGGATTTTGATAGATTCCTGTCTCACTTTTAAGTCTTTCATCCATTTTGAAGAGACTGTCTTTTTTTCCATCGGATATTCTTTCCTGCTTTGTAGAAGATTGACTATAGAGTTGAGGGTCCATTTCTGGGTTCTCTATTCTATTCCATTGATCTAGGTGTCCTGTTTCTGTGCCACTACCATACTGTCTTGATAATTACAGCTTGAAGTATGGCATTGTGATGCCACCAGCTTTGGTTTTTTTTCAACATTCCTCTGGCTATTCGGGGTCTTTTTTGGTTCCATATAAATTTTAGGATTATTTGTTCCAGCTCTGTGAAAAATGTTGATAGTATTTTGATAGGGATTGCACTGAATGTGTAGATTGCTCTGGGTAGCATAGACATTTTAACAATATTTATTCTTCCAATCCATGAGCATGGAATGTTTTTCCATTTCTTTTTGTGTTCCTCAATTTCTTTCATAAGTGCTCTGTAGTTTTTAGAGTATAGATCCTTTTACCTCTTTGGTTAGGTTTATTCCTAAGTATCTTATGGGTTTTGGCGCTTATTGTAAATGGGATTGATTCCTTAATTTCTCTTTCTTCTGTCTCATTGTTAGTGTATAGAAATGCAACTGATTTCTATGTGTTGATTTTATATCCTCCCACGTTACTGAATTGCTATATGAGTTCTAGCAATTTTGGGATGGAGTCTTTTGGGTTTTCCACATAAAGTATCATGTCATCTGTGAAGAGTGATAGTTTGACTTCTTCTTTGCCAATTTGAATGCCTTTTATTTCTTTTTGTTGTCTGATTGCTGAGGCTAGGACTTTTAGTGCTATGTTGAACAATAGTGGTGAGACTGGGCATCCCTGTCATGTTCCTGACCTTAGGGGAAAAGCTCTCAGTTTTTCCCCACTGTGGGATTTTTGTAGATGTCTTTTATAATATTGAGGTATCCCTCTATCCCTACACTGTAGAGAGTAAAATGAGAGATTTTAGAATCTGAAAGTTGAGAGTTTACTCAGTAAAATTATGGATTATCATTAAATATCTAGACCAGTTCTAAATAAGAGAAAATAATGAAATATTACTGAACACAGGCTTATCCTCTTTTGGCTTCTTATTACAGAGAAACTTAAGATATCAGTAAACATCTTTTGTGCCACATTGAAAAATTAAGTATGAGAAAAAAATATAGTTCCAGAAATTTTGAATCTGTTTTTAATGAACTGTTTATTCCATTTATATTTAATAAAATTATTAAATAATTTTATTATTGGGTTTAAGTCTATAATCTTGCTATTTGTTTAATATTTGTCCTATGTACTTTTAGTTAGTTGTTCTTCCCTTAAGTCTTCTTTTATATTAATCAAGCATTTTTTTTTCATTTTATTTCAATATTGCCTTACTAGTTGTGTTGGGGGTCCCCAAGACCACCCTATTTTGATGATTTGCTTACCATATGACTTACCATATAGTCATATTCATAGCTATGATTTATTGCAGTGAAGGGATACAACATAAAATCAGCAAAGGCAAAAGACATACGGAGTGACATCTGAAGAAAATAGGGCAAATTCTCTCCCAATAGGGTCACATAAAAGGGATTTAATTCTTTCAGCAATGAAATGTGACAACACATCTGAAATGTTGTCTACCATAGAAGTTCTTTAGAATCTTAGTACCAAAGGGTTTTACTGGGATCAGGTTATGTAGGCACCTTTTGCCTGATGTGTTCCAAAATTCCAGATTCCCAGAAGAAAGGCAAGTGTTTAGCATAAACCTTGTTTTCACACTTAGGGAACAGTGAGAATCCCAACAAAATCCAAATTCCAAGACAAGCCAAAGGCCAACCTTGCAAGCAGGACTTTCTAAGGGTATGTAGAAATGCTGACAACACTGACTTTATCTTTGGCCCTCCATCTTGTTCATGTCCACACAATGACCTCCCTCTGGACTACATGTTCTAGGTCTCATGGAGATTAATGTATGCTCTGACCGGAATGAAGGAAGGCTTGTTCTGAGTTTCCCTAAAATGGCAGACAAAAGGTGCCACTTTAAATAACTAGTAGAGATTCTCTGGTGCACAGATGACCCCACTTTAGATAACTACCTTGTGACCACACAATCATGCCCTTCACTCTATAATAGCTGGAGATTAAGTTTCTAATGTGGCAGAGAATTGGGGGTAGAGAATAGCTGTGCACTGTCTGGATCATCTGTCTGCCAGATCCCCCGTTAGTAAGTTACCCTAAATAAGACTCCGTGTAAAGAGAGTATGGAGTGGCTTGCTTCATTTTTCAGTATTCAAGTACCTTCTCAATCTGGAGGATATTTTACTGGCCCTCCTCCACCTTCTAACAGGGTACCAAACAGTCTCAGGTCCACTATGTTACTCTTTTCTACAGACTAGTTATAACCCTTTGATCAATCTTTTTACTGGTTTCCTCTATGGTAGCTATAGGTATAGGTTATTATATAGATATAGATATTATAATAAACATTTGTAACTTATCATAGTCTGTAAGAACTATCCAAAAGTATAACCCCATTTATCCTATTCCTTGTGTTATTATTATATATTTCTGCTTCTGTTTTAAACTCCCAAACTATTTTTGTAAATTTTGCTTTAAGCACTTTATAGACTTTTAAAGAAATTACTTAGAAATTTAAAAAAAAATTACCCATGTATTGACCAAACCTAATGCTCATCATCCCTTCTTACAGATTTGAGTTTCCATTTGGCATCATCCACTCGAAGAATTTGCTTTTGCCTTTCTTATAGTGTAGACCTGTTGGCAACAAATTTCCTCAGGTTTTATTTGTCTGAAAACCTTTTTTATTGTCTTCATCCTGGCTCCCTAGTTCTCCAATCTCATTTCAGATTCCACAGCATGCTAGAACCACTCTACATTTTATGATTCACTGTGTATGGAGAGTTTGGTTAAGGGGAGAGTTGAGTGGCTCTCTGAGCTTCTGAGCTCCTGGAACAAACAGAACCCTGAAACCCTTGCTGGGTTGGGACACTGGGGCAGAGTAAAAAGATGAGAGTGAGAGCAGGAGCAAGAGATTTGATCTTGAGGTGACAGAGAAATATTCAGATATAGGTAATCACATAAATTGAAACCAAGGAGTATTTCAAGTCAGAAGAGTCTGTAAATTAAGTGGGAACAGCTCATGTAAAAGAACACAGGTTTTGGAGTCAGATAGAACCAGTTTAAAACACAGCTGTGTCATTTACCAGGTATGTGTGATATTAAGCAAGTTTTCTAATTTTCTTCAACCCCATAATAATCTATAAAATGGGTGTGATGCACAGCATGGTATTGTTGCAAAAGCTAACTCCTTATACCTGTTACAGCACCTGGCTCTAGAGACCCAGTCTGTTTCTCTTCTCTTGTAGAAGATCAAAACTGAATTCTGATTCAGATGACAAGCATATTGCTTTGTGTAAAATCTTCACAGCCATTGGGTATCTTGCATTAAGAATGACATGTTCCCACTCATCAAAATAAAATAGAAAGTAGAGTTAACATTGTTGAGTCACTGTATCAATCAGGGGCCTGGCAGAAAATAGAGATTTTAATGATGGACTAGCTACAGAGATATGGATGGTGGTAAGGGTAAAACAACAGATGTGGAAGAACAAAAGACTAACAACTCTAGAAAACCATTGCCAATGTAAGGCTGATGGGGTAGTGGGAAGAAATAGTGTTCCTGAAGCCCAGTGGGAGGCAGAGTTGTGGAGGAAGTTTTGCCCAGCAGATGCTGCTCACAGAGGAACACAGAAGAGATAAGGCTGGGTGAGAGTGGGGGGAAAATACTCCATTCTTCTCTTCCCACTCTCTGATCACCTAGCAATATTTTTCTTTCACTGAATTAAATCAGAAGACAGAAAGAAAGGGAGTTCAGATGGTACAGCTGGTAAGAATAAGCCTACTAGGGGAAGAAAATGTATCTGGGGGTGGAGCAAATGTTCAAGTAACCAGCACATTCACCATGGAAAAATGTACCAAGGATGGGAGACTGGCTCCTAGTGAAGATAACTTGTGCCTCCCATTGTGAGGGTCTCACTCCTATTTTTGACTGCTGTGAATCTTGAGGTCAGTCTTACCAAAAGATCTTACTCCATCTGCTAAAACTAGGATGCTGCTCCCTGTCTCAAAAGTAACCATTCCTGTGGAAAATATCTACTCTCATCAGTTACCCACCTGCTAGAAATATCAGCCTAAGTCTATGAAGCTTTTCTCACCTGGATTCCTTCCATCTCAAAATTAATGATGTAACTCCTACTATGCCTTTCAAGAGATTTCTTTTTACCAAAATCCACATTCTCAGCAGACAAGCAATCTTTTCAGCACATCTCTCGAGGTTGGAAGCCTGAAATGACTATTTCCTCTTCTCTGAGTCAGTTATCATCAATGGGAATTGGGACACATGAATTTACTATTGTCATCCCTGACTACCTTCTACTCATTCTTCAAGTCCAGCTTTGACATCACTTCCTCTAGGTGGGTAAGATGCCCCTCCAGTATACTCCCCAAGAACTCTGTATTTCCCTGCTTACCACTTCTGCCCATATTTGATATTGCCTTTTTTCTTGTCAGCATCCATTCCCTGGGCTCTAAGTGTTTAAGGAATGAGACGATGACTCCTCAGGAATTCACATAGTGCATGACAGTCAGTGATCAGTAAGTATTTATGGAATCAATGAATAAAGGAATACGTGAATGAATAGGAATCATAGTGTAGCTGTGCTTGCTTGATGCATGTGCACAAGAATATGCCTGTATTGTTACAACTCTTCTGGGATTTGTCTTTAAAATGAAGAAGGTTATCCTGATATTTAAGATTCTTTTAAGTACTAAAATGAGACACCTGTGTTTTATGAAAAATAACAAATATGGCAAAAGTTATTGATTTCTTTTGGGAAGAAGGATGGGATGTTTATTTTCAGAGAATAAGGAGGTGGTCTGCAGGTGTCACAGCACATCAAATATTGCTTTCCCATCAACCCTTGAGGATCCATTACCATGAGAGCAGAGTATGGTTATTGTTCACATCAGCCCTGAGTGTAATGATATCAGAATTATTGAGTTTTGAAGAACTCATATCATCATGCCTTATCATGTACTTAAAGGGGTCATATTCTTCAGATCACATTGATTCCCCTAAACACACTGTAAAGGACTGAGACTGAGAGTATACAAGAAATACAGAGGGCCAAGCATTGCGCTGGGATTCCAGGGAAGTAAGAATCTCTGTGGGAGGCAGTACAGAAAACAGGGCATAGTGAGTTTAAAGTCAAGAGCAAGGTTCCAGAGTCAACTAGAAATGGGCCAAAAGTCTAAGAGGCACAGGCCTCTTATGAGCTGTGTGATCTTGAACAAGCCACTTAATCTCTCTTAACCTATGAAATGGAAATCAGAATTCTTAGAAATGCAGTGAATATTAAGTCAGATATAAAATATAAAGAACCCAGTACATAGTAAGTTTTTAACAAATGATAACTACTGCTATTATTATGGGCACAAGTGATTATAGATTCACAGATTATAAGAATTCATGTTAGTTGTCCAGTTAATCTTGATGAATTTAAATAACATGTCCATAATATCAGTTTTATAACTGTTAGGGTTTATGAGCTTATTTCTTCCATTAATAATAATATTTTGCATATGAAGGATGAAATTTTATTCCAGTGTACAAACCAAATGAGAGGTTCCAAAAGCCCTCATGCTAAGACTTATTGAACAAATTACTTGGATCAACCTTTTCTTGGGTACAGTTATGCACTGGATTTGATTCCTTTCAAATGCTAAAAACACTTTTCTAATTGTCTATAGACCTTAGAAAACAACTAGCAGTAACTTGATTAACTAGTTAAATTGCATGTGCTCTTTGGGTATATACCCTTCAGATATGGCAATCTGTATATCTGAACATTTCCCATGTATTCTGCTTCTAGCACCAAGCTATTTCAACAAGGCCTTAATTACTTTGCAATTTTCCTCAAATCTTATTTTCTTCTGCCTAGAACAAATTTTGAAAAAGGAATTCCACACAAATTAATGAAATAGCAGCTAAGGAGAAAAAAAAGTTCTTTGGATACAATTAGTGAGCATTCATTATGCAAGAGAAGTGTAACCAGCAATGGCAGGAGCCAATAAAAGCAAGTCACCAGAGAAATAGTCCCTTCTTTCTATGGAGTCTGTTCACACTAGCCATCAGTACATAGCACTGTGTCTATTTAGTCTAACAGTTACATCATTTAATTTGGTCTCCCTGCTGTATGAAAACAAGTTTGGACCTCTTCTGATGACAATAAATATGGACAGCAACTGTGTTTAAGTAAATCACAAATTGAATAAATATTGAGGGACTGTTCTGTGCTAGGTACTCCAAGGGAATCAAGATAAATAAGGCAGGGAAGTAAGCTTTTCTTCAAAGAGCTTACTTTTTTAAAAAATTTTATTTATTTGGGTGTTGAGTTTGCGAAGTTCTTTATAGATCTTGGATACCAGCCCTTTATCTATAATGTCATTTGCAAGTATCTTCTCCCATTCTGTGGGCTGCCTCTTTGTTTTGTTGACTATTTCCTTTGCTGTACAGAAGCGTTTTATCTTGATGAAATCCCAATATTCATTTTTGCTTTTGTTTCCCTTGCCTTTGGAGACGTGTCTTGAAAGAAGTTGCTGTGTCCAATGTCTAAGAGGTTACTGCCTATGTTCTCCTCTAGGATTCTGATGGATTCCTGTCTCACATTGAGGTCTTTCATCCATTTTGGGTTTATCTTTGTGTATGGTGTAAGAGAATGGTCCAGTTTCATTCTTCTGTACATAGCTGTCCAATTTTCCCAGCACCATTTATTGAAGAGACTGTCTTTTTTTCATTGGATATTTTTTCCTGATTTGTCAAAGATTAGTTGACCATAGAGTTGAGGGTCCATTTCTGGGCTCTCTATTCTGTTCCATTGATCTAGGTGTCTGTTTTTTTGCCAGTACCATGCTGTCTTGGTGATCACAGCTTTGTAATATAGCTTGAAGTTAGGCAACATGATGCTCCCAGCTTTGTTTTTCTTTTTCAACATTCCCTTGATGATTTGGGGTCTTTTCTAGTTCTATACAAATTTTAGGATTGTTTGTTCCAGCTCTTTGAAAAATGCTGATGGTATTTTAACAGAAATGGCATTGAAAGTGTAGATTGCTCTGGGCAGCATAGACATTTTAACAACGTTTATCCTTCTAATCCATGAGCATGGAATGTTTTTCCATCTTTTTGTGTCTTCCTCAATTTCTTTCATAAGTGTTCTGTAGTTTCTAGAGTATAGATCCTTTACCTCTTTGGTTAGGTTTATTCCGAGGTATCCTATGGTTTTTGGTGCTACTGTAGATGGAATGGATTCCCTAATTTCTCTTTCTACAGTTACAGTGTTAGTGTATAGAAAAGCAACTGATTTCTGTGCACTGATTTTGTATCCTGCCACATTGCTGAATTGCTGTATGAGTTCTAGTAATTTGGGGGTAGAATCTTTTGGGTTTTCCATAAAGTATGATGTCATTTACGAAGAGAGCGAGTTTGACTTCTTCTTTGCCAATTTGAATGCCTTTTATTTCTTTTTGTTGTCTGATGCTAGGACTTCTAGTACTATGCTGAACAATAGTGGTGAGAGTGGGCATCCCTGTCGTGTTCCTGACCTTAAAGGAAAAGCTCTCAAATGATGTACTGTATGTGGCTAACTTAACATAACAAAAAAAATAATAAAAAAGATTTTATTTATTTGAGATAAAGAGAGAGAGAGAAGAAGGGAGAGGGAGAAAAAATATGAAGCAGACTCTGCACCAAGCACAGAACCCAACATGGGCTCAATCTCATGACTATGAGATCATGGCTAACTTAACATAATAAAAAAAATAAAAATAAAAAAGATTTTATTTATTTATTTGAGATAAAGAGAGAGAGTGAGCAGAAGGGAGAGGGAGAAAGAATCTGAAGCAGACTCTGCACCAAGCACAGAACCCAATATGGGGCTCAATCCCATGACCTGAGCCGAAACCAAGAGTCAGAGGCTTAACTGACTGAGCCACTCAGGTGCCCCCAAAGAGCTTACTTTCTAACAGGGGCAAAAAATCACATACAAAATGCTGTAATACAAAGAATGAAGTGAAAAACAATAAAAATAAGGACTGAGATTTAGTTAATATCTACATCATGCCAGGTGTTGTTCTAAATAATTTATAGGCCCTTGTGATCTTGTGATGACCCTTTGAGAAAGGCACTGATACTCCTTTTGTTTTCAGGTAGGGAAACTGAGGCACAGATAAGTTAACTACGTTGCTTAAGGTTACTAAACTAATAAGTGCTAAGCCTAGGATTTGAATTCTGATAGACCCCTAAGCCCATGCTTTTAAACAATACCGTAAACTATAGACAGGACAAGTGCCAAGGGAATGGAGAGGAAGGAAAAATTATTTTCTGATCTCAGCATCCTCACCTAGAAGATGGGGATAACTATGATGTGTACTTCCTATGAATGTTATGAGATTAACCAAGACAATACTTCAAGTAAACTACTTCAGCACGAGAATGAATTTCAGACCTGAGCCATGTGGAATCCCCAACGACAGAGTAGGTATCGACCTTTCAGCACCTGGCTGAACAGGTTACCCAACTAGGGGCACCTGCACCCACCCCAGCCAGAGACTTATCCTGGGCACTAAGCATGTTAGGACACAAATCAGATTTCAGGGACAGTGGAAGGAGCTTACACTGTCCTAGGCATATATCCAGGAGAGCACTCCATGATATTAGCTATTGCTGTGCCAACTCCAGTCCACAATCTGAGATGGATTATAGACACTTGAGTTAAAAATAGGGCTCTAAAGAATCCTGGAAGCTTTTCTCACCTCTGAGTTGGAGAGTTTCAATAGGAAACTTTAAAAATGCCACTGAGATTCATACATAAAATTAAGTTGCTCCAGACACATATTTTCAAATGAACAAAATTTCTTAAAGCCTTTTTAGAACAAAGCAAAACATAAATAAGAATGAATAGATGAATATATCTTCCCTTGGAGAATAATAACTATAGAGTAGAATGCCAGGATACAGATGTTAAAATATCAAACTTCTCAAACCAGGATATACATCATCTTTCTGGGGTAAATCCCGCTCTGTTCAATAAGATACTGTGAAATTGTTAATGTGGGGGAATGTCAATACTACTGTATTAGAGAAAGTCATAAAATCTAACACTGGGATTTAAAATAATCTCAATACTTAGCTGGGACATCAAGTAGAAACTGCAAAAGTATGACAGGAGTAATTATTTCAAGAACTCAAAAGAAAATTAAAAGTTCTCTGACTGCAAATCTACGAGACCAGATGTTTAAGAAAACCATAAAAATTAAAGATGTCCTTCTAAACAGTCTACCAGCTGGTGTCCTACAATTACCCTAAAGTATACCCTTTCCTGAACACACTGAAGACTGAGAATGTGATGGTCTACGCATTCCATTATCCCTATATCTGTATTTTGCATTTGATGGTATTTTTAGTATCAAAGTAGAAGTGCAGAATCAGCTTTGAAATCTGACAGACGCCTTCACACACACACACACACACACACACAAATTGCTTCAAAACAGAAAATTTTATTAGGATTCAATCATATATAAAATGTTATTATGTTTGGTTTCATTGTATCTCCCAAAAGAATCAATATGCTACATAACTTCAGAATTAACATTTTTAATGATAACTGTTACTTACTGTGGTAGGCTGAATAGTCATCCCCTAAATACGTCCATTCCTAACCCTGGAACCTGTAAAATATTACTTTACATGACAAAAAGGACCCTGTAGATGATTAAATTAAGTGCCTTGAGATGCAATAATTATCCTAGATTATTCAGTGGACCCAATGTAATCATAAGGGTCCTTATTAGAGGGAGGCAGAAAGGTCAGGGAGAGAAAACAATGTAATGACGGAAGCAAATGTCAGAAAGAGAGGAAGTGGTCTGTGCTGCTGACCATGAAGATGAAGGAAAGGGCCATGAGTAAAGGAATACATGTGGTCTGTAGAAGCTGGAAGAGGCCAGAAAAAAGATTCTCCTCTAGAGCCTCCAGAAGGAACCAGCCCTTCTGACACCTTGACATTAAGTCCAGTGAGGCTGATTTTGGACTTCTGACTTCTAGAACTATAAGATAATACATTTGCCTAACTTTAAGCCACTACTTTGTGATCATTTGTTATAGCAGCCATAGGAAACTACTACAATTACTACTGCCAGTAATTGTAATTACTGGGTGTAATTACTGGTAATTACTGGGTTTATTGGTCCAGATCAGAGGATGAACAAAAAGATTACTGACACAAAGAGGTTTCCATTCACTCAATGTACACCACTTCTCTTTCATCTTTACAGCACTGCTTAAATAAAATCCAAAAGTATGAGATGGAGCCCATTCTGTTTCCTTCCTGGTTCATGTTTTTAGTGCATTATCAAGAATATTTTGCCTAACCCAATGTCATAAAGATTTTTTTCTTTCTTTTTTTAATTTAAATTTTAGGTAGTTAACATACAGTGCAATATTGGTTTCTGGCATAGAATTCAATGATTCATCACTTACATACAACACCCAGTGCTCATCACAACAAGTGCCCTCCTTAATACCCATCACCCATTTAACCCATCCCACACCCACCTTCCCTACAGCAACCCTCAGTTTGTTCTCTATTGTTAAGAGTCCCTTATGGCTTGTTCTCTCTCACCTTTTTTCTTTTCCCCCTTCCCATGTGATCATCTGTTTTATTTCTTAAATTCTACATATGAGTGAGATAATATGGTATTTGTCTTTCTCTGACTCATTTCACTTAGAATAATATACTCTAACTCCATTCATGTCATTGAAAATGGCAAGAATTCATTCTTTTTGAAGCCTGAGTAATATTCCATTGTGGCTATTGTTGATAATGCTACTATAAACATCGGGGTGCATGTACCCCTTCAAATCTATATTTTTGTATACTTTGGGTAAATACCTAGTAGTACAATTGCTGGATTGTAGCATAGTTCTATTTTTAACATTTTGAGGAACCTCCATACTTCTCCAGAGTGGCCGCCTAGTTTGCATTCCCACCAACAGTGTAAGAGGGTTCCCCTTTCTCCTCATTCTCGCCAACACCTGTTGTTTCTTGTGTTGTTAATTTTAGCTGCCCTGACAGGTGTGAGATGGTATCTCATCATGGTTTTGATTTGTATTTACCTGATGAGTGATGTTGAGAATCTTTTCACGTGTCTGTTGGCCATTTGTATGTCTTCTTTGGAAAAATGTCTATTCACATCATCTGCCCATCTCTTAACTGGGTTATTTGTTTTTTGGGTGTTGAGTTTGGTAAGTTCTTTATAGATTTTGGATACTAACCCTTTATCAAATATGTCATTTGCAAATATCTTCTCCCATTCTGTAGGCTGCCTTTTAGGTTTGTTGATTGTTTCCTTTGCTGTGCAGAAGCTTTTTATCTTGATGAAGTCCCAATAGTTCATGTTTGCTTTTGTTTCCCTTGCCTGTGGTGATGTGTCTTGTAAGAATTTGCTATGGCCAATGTCAAAGAGGTTTCTGCCTGTGTTCTCTAGGATTTTGATGGATTCCTGTCTCACATTTAGGTCTTTCATCCATTTTGAGTCTGTTTTTGTGTATGGTGTAAGGAAATGGTCCAGTTTCATTCTTCTGCATGTGGCTGTCCAATTTTTCCAACACCATTTGTTGAAGAGACTGTCTTTTTTTCCATTGGATATTCTTTCCTGCTTTGTCAAAAATTAGTTGAGCATAGTTGTGGGTCCATTTCTGGGTTCTCTACTCTGTTCCATTGATCTATGTGTCTATTTTTGTGCTAGTACCATACTGTATTGATGACTACAGCTTTGTAATATAGCTTGAAATCTGGAATCATGATGCTTCTAGTTTTTTCTTTTTCAGAATTGCTTTGGCTATTTGGGGTCTTTTGTGGTTCCATACAAATTTAGAATTGTTTGTTCTAGCTCTGTGAAAAATGCTGGTGGTATTTTGATGGAGATTGCATTAAATGTGTAGATTGCCTTGGGTAGTATAGACATTCTAACAATGTTTGTTCTTCCAATCCATGAACATGGAATGCTTTTTCATTTCTTTGTGTCCTCTTCAATTTTTTTTCATAAGTGTTCTATTGTTTTCAGAGTATACATCTTTTACTTCTTTAGTTAGATTTATTTCTAGGTATCTTATTGTTTTTGGTGCAATTGCAAATGGGATCAATTCCTTGACTTCTTTTTCTGCTGCTTCATTACTGGTGTACAGAAATGCAAAAGATTTCTGCACATTGAGTTTATATCAGCTCCTTTCCCAATGATATTTTTTTAAGATTTTATTTATATATTTGACAGAGACAGACACAGTGAGAGAGGGAACATGAGCAGAGGGAGCGGGAGAGGGAAAAGCAGTCTTCCCGCTGAGCAGGGAGCCCAATGCAGGGCTCTATCCCAGGACCCTGGGATCATGACCTGAGCTGATGGCAGATACTTAACAGACTGAGCCACCCAGGCACCCCTGATGCCTTTTATTTCTTTTTATTGTCTGATTGCTGAGGCTAAGATTTCCAGTACTATGTTAAATAGTAATGGTGAGAGTGGACATCCTTGTCTTGTTCCTGACCGTAGGGGAAAGACTATCAGTTTTTCCCCATTGAAGATCATATTAGCTGTGGGTCTTTTGTATATGGCCTTTATGATGTTAAGGTGTGTTTCATCTATCCCTATTTTGTTGAGATTTTTATCAGGAAAGGATGCTTTGTCAAATGCTTTTTCTGCATCTATTGACAGGATCATATGGTTCTTACTCTTTCTTTCATTAATATGATGTATCATATTGATTGATTTGTGAATATTGAACCACCCCGGCAGTCCAGAAATAAATCCCACCTGATTGTGGTGAATCATTCTTTTAATGTACTATTGAATTAAATTTGTATTTTATTGAGAATTTTTGCATCCATGTTCATCAGGGATATTGGCCTGTAATTCTCCTTGCTAGTGGGGTCTTTGTCTGGTTTTGAAATCAAGGTGATGCTGGTTTTGTAGAATGAGTTTGGAAGTTCTCCTTCCATTTTTAGGTTTTGGAACAGTTTGAGAAGAATAGGTATTAACTCTTCTTTACATGTCTGGCAGAATTTCCCTGGGAAACCATCTGGCCCAGGATTTTTGTTTGTTGGGAGATTTTTTAAAAGATTTATTTATTTATTTGAGAGAGAGAGAGCAGGGGGGAGGAGCAGAGGGAGAGAGAAACTTAAGCAGACTCTGCACTGAGTGTGGAGTCTGACATGGGGCTCAATCTGATGACCTTGAGATCACAACCTGAGCCAAAACCAAGAGTCGGATGCTTAACCAACTGTGCCACCCAGGCTCCCCTGTTGGGAGATTTTTGATTACTGATTTGTTTTCTTTGTTGATTATGGGTCTGTTCAAATTTTCTAGTTCTTCTCTCAGTTTTGGTAGTTTGTAAGTTTCTGGGAATTTGTCCATTTCTTTGAGGTTGCCCAGTTTGTTGGCATATAATTTTTCACAACATTCTCTTATAATTGTTTGTATTCTGTGGTGTTGGTTGTGATCTCTCCTCTGTCACTCGTGATTTTATCAATTTGGTTCCTTTCTCTTTTCTTTTTTGATAAGTCTGGCTGGGATTTATCAATTTTATTAATTCTTTTGAGAAACCAGCTTAGTTTCATTAATCTGTCTACTGGGTTTTTTTGTTGTTGTTTCTATATCATTGATTTCTGTTCTAATCTTTATTATTTCCCTTCTTCTGATGACTTTAGGCTTTATTTGCTGCTTCTTTTCTAGCTCATTTAGGTGTAAGGTTAGGTTGTGTATATGAGACTTTTCTTGCTTCTTGAGGTAGGCCTGTACTGCAACATACTTCCCGCTTAGGATTGCTTTTGCTGCTCCCCAAAGGTTTTGGGCTGTCATGCTTTCATTTTCACATGCTTCCATGTATTTTTTTAAATTCTTCTTTAATTTCCTCATTAACCCATTCATTCTTTAGTAGGATGTTCTTTAACCTCCATATATTTGAGGTCTTCCCAAATTTCTTCTTGTGGTTGACTTCCAGTTTCATAGCATTGTGATCAGAAAATATGCATGGTATGATCTTGATCTTTTTATACTTGTTGAGGGCTGATTTGTGACCCAGTATGTGATCTATTCTGAAGAATGTTCCAAGTGCACTGGAGAAGAATGTGTACTCTGCTGCTTTAGGATGAAATGTTCTGACTATATATATCTGTTAAGTCCATCTGGTCCAGTGTGTCATTCAAAGCCTTTATTTCCTTGTTGATTTTCTCCTTAGATGATCTGTCCATTGCTGTAAGTGGGGTATAAATGTCCTCTACTATTACTGTATTATCATCAATGAGTTTATGTTTGTTATTAATTAATTTATATATTTGGGTGTTCCCAAGTTGGGGGCATAAATACTTATAATTGTTAAATCTTCTTGATGGATAGACTCCTTGGTTATGATATAATGCCCTTCTTCATCTCTTGTTACAGGCTTTGGTTTAAAATCTAGTTTGTCTGATATAAGTATGGCTACTCTGGTTTTCTTTTGATGTCCATTTGCATGATCAATGGTTCTCCATCCCCTCACTTTCATTCTGCATGTGTCTTTAGATCTAAAATGAGTTTCTTGTAGGCAGCATATAGATGGATCTTGTTTTTTCTTTCTTTTTTTTTAATGCATTCTGATACCCTATGTCTTTTTGTTGGTGCATTTAGTCAATTTACATTCAGAGTGATTATAGGGAGATATGAATTTAGTGCCATTGTGTTACCTGTAGAGTTGATGTTTCTGGTGATGTTCTCTGGTCCTTTTTAGTCTTTGTTGCTTTTGGTCTTTTTTTCCTCCACTCAAAGGGTCCCCCTTAAAATTTCTTACAGGGCTGGTTTAGTGGTCATGAACTCCTTTAGTTTTTGTTTGTCTGGGAAACTCTCTCTCCTATTTTGAATGACAGCCTTGCTAGATAAAGAATTCTCGGCTGCATATTCTTCTCATTCAGCATATTGAGTATTTCCTTCCACTCCTTTCTGGACTGCCAAGTCTCCATGGACAGATCCCCTGTGAACCTGATCTGTCTTCCCTTGTAGGTTAAGGACTTTTTTTCCCTTTCGGGATTCTTTCCTTGTCTGTGTATTTTGTGAATTTGACTATGATATGCTTTGGCAGTGGCCAGCTTTTATTGAATTTAATGGGAGTTCTCTGTGCTTCTTGGATTTTGGTGTCTGTGTCCGTCCCCATATTAGGAAAGTTTTCAGCTACAATTTGTTTGAATAAGTCTTCTGCCCCTTTATCTCTCTCTTCATCTTCTGGGACTCCTATGATACAAATGTTATTATATTTTACTAAGTTGCTGAGCTCTCTAAGTCTACCTTTGTGGTCCATTATCTTTCTTTCCCTCTTCTTTTCAGCTTCATTATTTTCCACAATTTTATCTTCTATATCACTGATTCACTCCTCTGCTTCTTCCATCCTCATTTTTATGGCCTCCTTTTGGGTTTGCATCTTGGTTATAGCATTTTTAATTTTGGCCTGACTAGATTTTAGTTATTTTATCTCTATAGTAAGGGATTCTCTAGAGTCTTCCATGTTTTTTTTAAGCCCAGCTAGTATCCTTATAATTGTTATTTTAAAATCTAATTCAGACATCTTACTTATATCTGTATTGATTAAAACCATGGCCATGAGTTCTACCTCGTCTTCTTTCTTTTGGGATGAATTCCTCCATCTTGTCATTTTGTCCAGAAAAGAAAAGAAGAGAAAAAATGAACAGGAAAAACAACAACAAAAAACAAAAACAAACAAAAAGAACAAAAAAACAAGAAAAAAACACAAAATAAGACCTCCCCCCCAAAAAAACCGTAGATTTTTGGTCGCTTCTTAAAAGAATCTGATCCCCAAATAAAAGTAGATAAAAAATAAAAATGTATATATACAAGAAGTGTATATAAATAAATTAAAAAATAAAACATTTAAAAAAGGAACTACAATATAAGAAAATAAATGAATAATAAAAAATAAAATAAATAAAGGATAAAAGTAAAAAGGAAACTCAATCCTATTTCACCTAGAGCTGAAGCTTTGTGGCACTCTGTGATCAAGGAAATTGGTGCTAATGCGTTTTTTGTGCTGGTCTTCTGGGAGAGGGGCCTGCTGGGCTGATTCTCAGGCTGACTTGTTTCAGTGGAATGCTTCTACAGGGCACAGCGGGGTGGGGCTTAGTGTATATGGCTCCAGCCTCCACTAGGTGGCATTGTTTTGCTCCCTGAAGGCTTTCAGGGATGAGCAGGATGAAAATGGCTGTGCCCTGCTCTCTAGCCTCAGAGCTGTAAGTTCATGCCCCCTACTCTTCAGTGAGTCCTCACAGAAAAGCAATCAATTACCCTATTTGTTTTCCAGTTCCATCTGAATCCTGTTCACCCTGCCCATGTCTAGTCTTTTTATCTCAAGTGCTTGACCAAGTTTCAAAATTCCAAATTTCAGGGATGCCAGCAGCTTGGACCCACACTGTTCCTCCAGGAGAGGTTTTCACCATGCTTGCCAACTCATTCCAGGAAAGTGGTCGCATGACCACAAAGAGGTTCGCAGTTTATAGCAGAAAGTTGGTAACCAAGACCCGCTACTCTCTGCCGGATTCCCAGGTCCTAGGCCTAGGAACAGTGAAACACCTTAGCACCACCTTTTCTTCCTGTGACCCAGGGGATCCTCAGACCACCCTGTCACTCCAGGGATTCTGCCCCTCTTTGCCAACCTGGGTACCTTTAATCCAGGTACGTCCCCCATGGTAGCGAACTTAAAAGTTCAGATTTCGTGTTCTGTTGCTTCTAATACTTTGTGGTAGACTCCCTAAGCAGGCTCCTCCCCGCCGCTTCATACACAGCTATGTCTCCCCCAAGAGAACTTCCATAACTCCTATGTTCCAAAAGATGGTTGTTTTTCTACTTATAGACTTGCAATTTTTGTTCTCTCACACCTCTGATTGACTTCTTGGGTGTTCAGAATAACTTCATAACTATCTACCTGTGTTAGACAAGCTCAGGGTCCTCCTACCCCTCCTCCACCTTAACTCCTCCCCCCTCTTTTCATCTAAAAAGTTTATAAATTTATCTCCTACATTTAGGTCTATGATCACTTTCGAGTTTTGTGTATGATGTAAGGATCTAAATTAATATTTTTGTATGTAGATATTGTCCCCGTGCCATTTGTTGAAGGGATTATCCATTCTCCTAATAAACTGCTTTGGCAATTTATTTTAAATATAAGGGCTTATTTCTGGACTCTCAATTTTGTTCTATTGACCTATTTGTCTATCCTTATGCCAGCACCGTACTGTTTTGATTACTGTAGCTTTACAGTAATTTTTGAAATTTGAAAGTGAAAGTCCTTCAACTTTATTCTTCTTTTCAAATTTGTTTGCCTCATCTGGGTTCTCTATATTTCCATATAAATGTTTGGATTAGCTTCTTGATTTCTGCTGGCATTTTGATAGATTTTATGTTCAATTAATTTAGGGAGAAATGTCTCCTCTTTCTTTTTTCTTTTTTTTTTTTTTTTTTTATGTTTCCTCTTTCTTAAACTTGGCTTGCCCAAGGTTTAGATAGATCTACATATACCCAGTCATCTAATTAGTATTTGGCCCCTATTGGGTCTTAATATTGGTAGGACAGAGATGTGAAATCTTTTCCTGGAAGAAAATTTCATCTTTCAGTTACTGATCACCCTGCTTCAATCATATACCAATTTGGCAGGTATGGCTATCCATTTTGCACCACCCCCACAGCTGGTTCCTTTCCCATGTCCACTCAGCATTGTTCATTCTTGTTTTGGCTTCTTTCCCACTGAGCCATTCTTCCACTTTGGCCCTGTGCCCCATTCATTTTTGCACTCTCTGCTTGCCTCTCCCAAGAGAATAATTTGGTTCTAAGTCCTGTGATCCAGAGTCCCTTTATGAAAATATGAGCATTTGCCTCTACCTGGTCTTGTCCTGAGGACAAATGAAGCAACTGTGGAACATTGGATCAGATTTTATAAGATGTGACTTGTCTTCCTGACCATGTCACATACCACCTGTGTGATCACAAGATGGTTTAAACTCCCTACATTGGCTTCCTCATCCTTAAAATGAGGATATTGATAGTTGCTTGAAAGTCAAAGTAGAAAACATATTAAAGAAGTTCATTAAAAGCAGCAAAAGATATTATAAGATAGTATTTTCATCAAGCATTTAAAACCTATATATATAATTTTCCCCTCAACTAGATATTAGTATATTTCTGTGGCATCTAACATATAATAAGGCACACAAAAGGGGTTCCATAAATATTTTAGTTAAAATAATAAAAATCTATGAAGTAGTTGGAAAAAAAATTTGCACCCCAGACAGGACCATGTAAATTATGTGAACACATGCATATGTGTATCTGTATGTGGGAGAGAGAGAAAGAGACCCATTCATAGACAGAGACATAGAGGCACGGAGACAGACAGAACATCTTAAGACAGTCTAGTGTCTTCAATGAGATACCATCTCACACCAGTCAGAGTGGCTAAAATGAACAAGTCAGGAAACAACAGATGTTGGTGAGGATGTGGAAAAGGAGAACCCTCCTACACTGTTGGTAGGAATGTAAGCTGGTGTAGCCACTCTGGAAAACAGTATGGAGGTTTCTCAAAAAGTTGAAAATAGAGCTACCCTACACAACCCAGCAATTGCACTCCTGGGTATTTACCCCAAAGATACAAATGTAGTGCTCCAAAGGGGCACCTGCACCCCAATGTTCATAGCAGCAATGTCCACAATGGCCAAACTATGGAAAGATCCCAGATGTCCATCAACAGATGAATGGATAAAGAAGACGTGGTATATATACAATGGAATATTACTCAGACATCAAAAAAAATGAAATCTTGCCATTTGCAATGACATAGATGGAACTAGAAGATATTATGCTAAATGAAATAATCAGAGAAAGACAATTATATGATCTCACTGATATGTGGTATTTAAGAAACAAAACAGAGGAACATAGGGGAAGAGAGGAAAAAATAAAACAAGACAAAACCAGAGAGGGAGACAAACAATAAGAGACTCTTCTCAATCATAGGAAAAAAACTGAGGGTTGCTGGAGGGGAGGGAGGTGGAGGAATGGGGTAACTGGGTGATGGACATTAAGAAGGGCATGTGATGGGTATTATATAAGCACTGGGTATTATATAAGACTGATGAATCACTGACCTCTACTTCTGAAACCAATAATATATTAATTGAATTTAAATTAAAAAACAAAAAAATACAAATTAAAAAAAGACAGTCTAGTGTCTTGTGAAGCAAACACTGGTATAGTGGGTCTTGAAAATAAGCATACAAAAACTGAAGTTTGTAACTTAGAGGGAGTCACATTAAAGCTCCACATGAGGGGTTTATAGTGAAAGATGATCATTCCCCCACTCACCAAAAACAGTACAATTTTCAAAAAAAAAAAAAAAAACATTTCTTTGCCTTTATTTCATTGTTCTTTAGGAACACAAAATGATATAGAAGGAGACAGAGGAGAAACCTATAGCAAGACATCAGAATCTAGATCTACTTGGGTTTATGCCATTATAGTAATTAAACCTTAATTTTGAAGATTCACCACAGTCTAAGTGTCTGTCACCATATGCAGTACACTCTCCCAAGCCTTTCTTGTTCTCTCTTCATATCCTGATAGACGTATTCTCCAGAGTTCTGCATGTCTGGCCTCATTTCCCATTCCCTCCTCCAATAGACTGATCAGAAGAGCTTCCTGACTCATCTTTACATGCTCTGAATCCTACATGGGGCTTGGTCTGCATTCTGTGCTTGTTGAATTGAGTTGGCTCCTGGACATTCTCTTCCTTTTTTCTTCCAACAGAACTAAGTTTTCATTCATTCCTTCCTCACACATATGTGTTTACTCCACATAGACATTGTATAGGGCACTAAAAATATATTAAAATCTGTAGAGCACTTTGTTTTGTTGTTCATTGTCATTTACTTTTTTATTTTAAATTTTAGGTAGTTAACATACAGTGCAATATTGGTTTCTGGAGTAGAATTCAGTGATTCATTACTTACATATAACACCCAGGACTCATCATAACAAGTGCCCTCCTTAAAACCCATTGCCCATCTAGCCCACTTTATAATTTATAAACTGATTATTCTTGAATTGTTAACTGTAGGCCCCTGCTATTCACCACCTTTCTTGGAACAGAGTAATCTCTTGCTTAGAAAGGTTGCCATCTTAAACTTCAAAGAGCTCCCTCAGCCTCCAAACTGTGGTCAAAAGAAAGCTACAGTATATGTCCATCTCATTCAGCCCTGAATCTCCCATAGTTTTCTCTCATAAAATCCAGAAGGCTTATTATTTCTCTTTGTGCAGTATGGTTTTTCTTAGTAGCGCAAAACACTGGCTAATGATGACAAAGACACATAGTGAAAGTAATCTGGCTGTGCTGCATTTTCTGGCTAATGAGTGCAGTAGGGGTGGGGGCCAGTGGTGATTGCTGCCAAAACAGCAGCAGGAGGAGAGAGCAGCAAGGGTTCAAGGACATGGGTTTGCCTCTCTTGTCTTCATGGATGACTCACAAAAATTGAGGAAGCAAAATATACTTCACCTCACTAGACTTCTGTTACAATACACAACAACTACAATAACCACAGAATTGATCAGTTATCATTTAACCATTGATCCCTTTCATTAGCTATCTTCCATCAAAGAGACTGATGGTACTTATATAAAATCTGCCATGAAAAACAATAAAAATGTTTATGGGCATTCATTCTACACACGTATGTTGAAATCCCGGTTCCATGCTAAAAGCTGAGGTTATAAAGATAAAGGGCATTGTTCCTCAAAAGGTTTAAAATGTAGATGATGAGACAGAAAACACACCTATGTGGAAGGGTTCAAGTATCATGATAGAGGACACATAGGTGTGATGACTGCATAGAGCATAGAGGAGGAACTCTAAGATCACCTGGAGTGGAGAGAAGAGTGATGGCCAGGTGGGGCATCCTGGTAGGAAGTGAGGTTTTAGATGAATTTTCATGGGAATGAGGACCAGGAAGAAAGGGAGGAAGAAAGTATTCTAGGTTAATGGAATAGCTTATACAAGTGGAATTTGCAGTTCGTAATATTTTTCAGATTTCATTTCTGTCCTTTTTCTAAAACAGTATTGTTGAAAGATACCTATCTGAATCTTCTGGATCAATTTTTTTTTTTTTCCAAAACAAAACCCAAGATGGTTAGTCTCATCTCAAGTTTTATTTAAATTTCTTTCAATAAGAAATAAATTCATCATTAGTAGAAAAATTGTCTGGCAACTAAGAACTCTATAGTATCAAGTTATAGGAAATAAGAATCCCAATTCACACAAAATATATTCTCAGAATTGTAGCAGGAAATAGGACAAAATTATTTTCAGTGATATGAGATGGCATGCCTCCCATAAGAGGCACCGAATGGTTGATAGCATGGAACTCCAGCTCTGACACTAACTGTGACCTTGGACAGGTTACCCTTTCTATACCTTTCTTTCCCAATTTGTGAAATGAAAATACTAATAGCATTTATCACATCAGGTTGTTAATGGGGAATGAATACAGTCATGCATGCAAAGTGCTTCAATAGTTCCTACTGCGTGGTAAATGTTATATGTTTGTTGTTGTTATAGGATATCATTTAGTTTGTATGTTGCAGAATATTTTTTGTGTCTTTCTCATGTTCGAGATCCATTACCTATTTGGATGGCAAGGCTTTTGAGGACAGGTTTTGTTTTTGTTTCTGAAGGGACTGTGTGTGTGTGTGTGTGTGTGTGTGTGTGTGTCTCCTCATACCATATCATACAGAGCTGCTAGTAAAAGTTTTACTTGCCTCCTCCTAAGGTCAGCAACTCCTAAGGTCAGCACCATCTTCACCAAGTACCATGTAGTTGTAATACCAAGTACCATGTAGCTGTAACGGAATCATTAGATGCAAATCTAAATTTTTTCCATGAAACCAAGCCCAAAACGTGAAAACTAAGACTTCTAACCAAACACATTGTTTGTAAGAACCTATTTCTTTTGATCTTTGTAGGTTTTTTCCCACTATTAGTGTCTTTAAATTGGAAGTGATCCCGATTCATATATGAGAAAACTGAAAATCTAAGAAGCTAAGTAACTTAATAGAGGATAACTTGGTAGTGCTTAAACCAGGACAAACTTAGACCAGAGCTTTCTTCACTTAACTGAACTGCCTCTCCAATTTCATGAGGGAGACACCCAGGAAGGTATCTTGTCACCAAGAAGACAAAACATGTCCCCAAACCAACAGTGGAATATAGTCATTTGGGACATAAACTTTCTAGAAAAGATGTTTGTCCTAGAACAAAAGTTCTAGGAGCCAAATACTCTATTTACTATAAAACTTCAGCTCTAAGGATTTACACCATAGTTTGACAGCTGAAATGACCTCTTTAAATAAAAGCTGTCAGTGATTAAAACCCCTAAAGATGTTAAATAAACAGATTAACCACTTTAATTATTTGAAATAAATACTTACAAGGGCGCCTGGGTGGCTTAGTTGGTTAAGTGTCTGCCTTGGGCTCAGGTCATGATCCTAGGGTCCTGGGATCCAGCCCCATGTCAGGCTCTCTGCTCAACAGGGAACCTGCTTCTCCCTCTGCCTCTATCTCTGCCCCTCCCCACTACTCATGCTCTCTCTCAGCTCTCTCACTCTCTCTCAAATAAAATCTTTAAAAAATGAAATACCTAAATTTGAACTTTTATTTTTTTTAATTTGACCTTTTAATCTTGCACAAAGATTAAGGATGTAAGTTTATGATTTGTTTATTGTACTTACACTCTTTGCAAATCACTGTAGCACTGATATTTTATGGAGTGGTGACTGTGTGTAAGTTATGTAGTTAGGTATTGTGCAGTGTATACTAGATGGCAGGGATGCTGCATATACTAAAATGACAAGACAAGGTTGACTCTGAAAGATACCACATAAAGTAATTACAGTAATTAATGTCTTACACTCCCCCAAATAGCAAACCTGGTCCTCTTACAGTGAACGTTTCTGCCATCTTTTTTTTTTTATTACATCATTAGTTTTTGATGTAGTGTTCCATGATTCATTGTTTGCGTATAACACCCAGTGCTCCATTTCTGCCACCTTCTATTCTATTATTCAAGTCAGAAAGCCAGGAGGCTCCTTGTCTTCTTTCTCCCCATTAGCCCCCATATATAATCTTGCATTATGTCCTATTGATGTTACCTCCTAAATTGGTCTCAAATTTGCTCATCTTTCTTGACTTCTACCATCACAATCACCCCTCAAGTCCAAGCTACCATCAGCTCCTTCCTAGACTACTTCAAATGAACTATTGCATCCACTCATGCCATTATCATTTACAATTAATTTCTACCCTGCATAGAGTGATCTTTTTGAGTTGCAAATCGGATCATCTCACCTTCCTGCTTAAAATATTTTAATAACTCATCTTAAGATAAACATTCAAATTCATACTATGGTCTGTGACACCCCACTGACAATTTAGTTTTTGCCTGTTTTATCCAGCCCAGGCTGCTCCTCACTGGCTAGTGCATAGTGAGCTTTCTTCCATTCCCTCAAACACCCTATGCTCACTGCTGCTACTGAACTTATGCACAGGCTGTGCCCTCTGCTTAGACTATTCCCTGTATTCATCCTCACCTAGCTCTCAACAACACTGACAGATCAGTCAGGAAAGCCACCCCTGGCCTTCTTAAGGTTAGTTAGTTGAGCTGTGTGCTGTAACAGCATTATGTATTTCTCCTTTGAGACTTTCAGCACAGCTGTCATTTCAAGATTAGTTTTGTGATTCTAATATCTGCCTCCCTCACTGAACTGTAAGCTATGTGAAAGAGACATCATTTCTTTTGGTCTGATAGCTGGCACATAGAAGTTCTATGTAAATATTTGTTGAATGAATTGATGGATAAATAGCAGAATTCAAAAAAGGGAGAGAGAGAGAAAGATTGATTCACTTAATGTGATAGTGGGGTCCCCTTTCAGAGGACAATTGTTTTTAGCCTGTGCTTTGAGGGACAGATAAACTTCTAATAGATATTGTGAAAAGAACATTTTAGGCAACAGAGGTGGCATGAAAAGTGAAGAAGGAGGAAGATATAGGGTGTTCCATAGCATTTGGTTCAGCTTTGGAGAATAAATAGAGATATAGCTAAAAAGGTAGAGTTAATGTAACAAAAAGCTTTACTAACATGCCAGCTTACAGAAGATGGCCTGCGTATGGTAGGAATGTGGAGGGATTAAACATTTCCAAGCAAGGATGATGCTTTGCTGACGCATTGGATTGGGAATGAAGGTGAAGTTCTGGGTGAGAATGTAAGGGTTGTAATGAATAAAGGGTATGATGGGAGCATAAGGCGATATGTAGGAGTGGACAACTAATTCTGTGTGAAAGGCCAAGAATCAACTGTCCTGTAAGTTTCTTGAGGTGAGGCCTCACATCACGTTAATTTGTTGAACATTGTTTCCTACTGTACAATCCTTAAGCATGCTTGGCATAAACATCCAGTTAAATACTAATAATTTACATGGAACCTGGTATAAGTTGTGGAGATGCAAGACAAAATGTGTTCCTGCTCCCAAAGCTGAAGGAACCTGTATTCTGGTGGAGGAAGACAGATTAACAAAAAATAGGTTATTAAGGTATAATGGCAGCTAGGGAGGGGTTACATTGCCTAGAAAGTCAAGGGAGGCATCTTTGAGGAATAAATATTTGAACTCTCTATTTTATGTACTTGTGAATTTGCCCTTCTGAATTTATGATGCAAATGACTGAGGCTTCGGCCATAAATTAGAGAAGCAGGCATTTACAGATTCAATAAATAGACCACTCTTATCAATCAATTCTTTATTCACAAAGCATGTAATTTGGATAGGTTCTCAATGAATTAAATCATCCATTCATTTTTCAAAGCTAAGAGTTACAAATTCAGAAGCCTCGTGCTCAGGTAGAATTTATGGCCATATTTTCTTCAGCTCAACTCTTGGATGTTTGATCCCCACCAAATGATATACTCTGACTCACAATGTACGTCTGTACAGGTCATATCTTTCCTGGTACACCCCCTCTTTGGTCTCTTTGAAACTGACCAGTTGCCCACCAGGGCACTAGAGCCAAACTTTTCTGGGAACATTGAAAAAACTATGCATTAGCTAATGGATTCTTAAGATAATTAAATTGAATTTCTCCTCCAATCCAAATACTAAAACAGAAAATTTTTCTTCACATTTTTATTCTAGGATCTTAGGTCTCAACTCAAAATGAAATAATAAACTGCCTGTAGACATGGTTGTTGCTCAAATTGATCTGTGTCCATCTGATTCTTTGAATCATCAGAAATATATATATAAGTCTACATTAGACATTGGTCTGCTTGGATAGTAGGAAAGGAGGAAGGGAAAGAAGGAAAGGAAAGAAAAAAAAAGAAAAGGACGAAGTAGAAAGAAAGGAAGGGAAAAGGGGAGAGACGGACGGGAAAAGAAAGAGAAAAGAAAGTACCTTTTACATTCTGAGCTTATCTGAGAACCATTTGAGTTGTAGGATGTAACAATATTTATTTACCAATATATTTTGCTCAGAATGTCAGATTCCCTTTCAAGGCTGAGAGCAATATTACATTCATACAAATCACTCTACATTTATATAAACAGCAAGCAGGAACAAAGTATTTATATTGTATATTTGAACAAATAAACAAATATTTCTCCACCTCCCCATCCCTTTTTCTGAAAAAACAAAACAAGACAAAAGCATTTTTGAGTCATACAGCAATTTCACTCCAATAAAAAAATTCCCCTCAGGAGAAATGTCCATGTGTATACTCTTTCAGCAACTTCAACAAGTAATCAATGTTTAAGAATTAGGATTCATTTCTAATTCCTGAGGGGAATGTTTTAGAAAAAGAAGGAATTTCTCCTAAGAGAATAAAGCAGGTAGCAGGAAAGAATAAAGGTTTCTTGTTCTCCCTAAAGAACACTCAGATGGGTGTGGGAAGAGAGAGGAGGAAAATAAGGTTCTTACAAGTGCATTATAGACACTGCCCTAGGGTGGATGGAACTTGAGAGATGTCAGAGGACACTGTTAATGCGAGACTCATGCAGGCAAGGACCTGGAACCTGGGAACTGGGGATGGCATGGAGGATCACATTCAAGTACAACTTCTTAGTATGTATTATTAAAAACAAAGGAAGATGAATTTGCCAGCATATACTGAAACTACAGGGAAAAGAAATTCTGAAAACTTTTCAAGGATCAGGATATGGTGGATCTAAATTAATAATATGATGTCTATCCTACTAGAATGGAAACAATAGGTCTGGTTGATGCCTGTGTTTCCCCTGTTCCCCTGCTATCTTCCAAAGAAAGGTCAGTCTTTCCCAGATAGGTTCCGTTTACAGAAAAATGAACAAATTATAAATGTTCAGCTTGATGAATATTCAAAAAGTGAATATACCCACGTAATTGCCACCTACTATTACAAGAAATGGAATATTAGGAGCACCAGACAACCTCTGTGTGCTCTTGCTCAGTCATGATCCCACACCCCCTACAAAAGTAAACACTGTCTTGTCTTTTACTAGTGTTGGTTATTTTTTACTTCTTTTAAACTTTTTATAGATGGAATTATACAGTCTGTACTACTCTGTGTCTATCTTCTTTTGCTCAACATTACATCAGGAAATTATCCATCCATACACTAATCATTCATTCCTATTGCCATATAATATTCTGTTATATGGTTCTATTATCATGTACTTACTGTTACAATTAGGTTGCTTTCGGATTAGTGTTACTAGTGTTACTAGAAATTGCACTGCTCTGTACATTATGTTGTTTAATGAACATATGTACATACTTTAAGGAACACATGTACATCTTTCTAGGAATGGAATCCCTGGGTGACAGGGAAGCTTCAGTGGATACTATCAAACACTTACACTGGTATTATTCCCAATTTGTTTGTTGGCAATATTTGATATTATTCATCTTTAATTTTAGCCCTTTTGCTGTTTAGTGAATTATTGTGCTTTTAAGTTCTATTTCCATAATCACTAATTAGTTTAAACACCTTTTTATATGCTTGTTGGCCATTTGGATATTCTGTTTTGAAAGTGCCTGTTCAACTCTACTGACAATTTTTCTCGTGGGTTGTCTTTTTCTTATTGAGGTGTAAGAGTTCCTCACAAGTTCTGGAAACATGTTCTCTGCTACTACTACTATATGTACTGAAAATATTTTCTCTTACTCCATGGTTTGACTTTTCAGTTCACTGATAGTGTCTATTGATAAAAAAAAGTTCTTAATTTGAATGTAATTTATCAAACTTTTTAGTATTAGTGCTTTTTTCTATTCTGATCCAAAATCTTCCCCATCTCAAAGTCATGAAGATTTTTTGACCTCTACCTCCTATTCTACCCCCAAATCAATTCCTGGTGACAATGTACTCAAACCTTGTGCCCATTTTGTATTGGGTTGTTTGTCTGTTTGGAGTTATAAGAGTTCTTTGTATATTTAAAGTGTAAGTCCTTTGTCAGATATATGTTTTGCAAATACTTTTCCAAGTCTATGATTGCCTTTTCCTTTTCTTAACCTTGTCTTTTGAAGAATAGATATTTTTAATTTTGATAAAATCCAATTTGTTGATCTTTTGTTTTATAGTTTGTTTTTTATGTCATATTTAAGAAATCATTGTCCAAGCGCCTGGGTGGCTTAGTCAGTTAAGCATCTGCCTTTAGCTCAGGTCCTGATCCCAGGGTCCTGGTTTTGAGCCCCGCATCGGGCTCCCTGCTCAGCAGGGAGCCTGCTTCTCCCTCTCCCTTTGCCCCTCCCCACAGCTCATGCTCTCTCTCTAGCTCTAATACATAAACAAAATCTTTAAAAATATCATTGCCAAGCACAAGGTCACTAAGAGTTTATCCTATATTTTCTTCTGGAATTTTATGGTTTTCATTCTTGTATTTAGACCTATGATTTGAGTTGCATTTTGTGTGTTGTTAGAGGTAAGGATTTCTATTTTTGCATATGGATATCCTGGTGGCTCAGCACAATTTGTTGGACAGATTATCTTTTCACCATTGAATTACTTTGGCACATTTGTCAAAAATCAATTGACCATACATTTGTTCATCTATTTCTGGACTTTATATTTTGTTCCATTGATCCATCTGTGTATATTTGTATCAATGCTGCACTGATTACTGTAGCTTTACGGTAAGTCCTCTAGTTTTTTTCTTTTTCAAAGTTGCTTTGGCTATTCTAGCATTTGGCATTTTCTTTATAAAATTTAGAATAAGCTTGTCAGCTAAAAAAAAAAAAAGTCTTGAGATTTTGATTGGGATTGATTGTTGGTTCTGTAGATCAATTTGAGGAAAATGGACGTACAATATTGTGCCTTCTGATCCTTAAATAAATCTGCATTGAATAGCTTTTTTTTTTTTTATATATTTCTCTCAGCAATGTTTTGTGGCTCTCAGCATACAAATCTTGGTCATCTTTTCTCAGATCTATCCCTAAGTATACTATGGTTCAGATGCTCTGGTAAGTGTGATTATTTTGAAAATGTCAATTTCCTCTTGCTCTTTGATAGTCTATATAAATACCATTGGTTTTGTGTATTGAGCTTGAATCCCACAACCTTGTCAAAATCACTTACCGTTTTAAGTAGCTTTGTTTTGTGTATTTTGGGGGCTTTTTCATGTATGTGATCATACTATCTACAATAAAGACAGTTTACATCTGCCTTTCTAGTCTGCATGCCTTTTTAATTTTTATCTCTTGCCTTATTGTACTAGATAGAATATCCAGCTCAGCAGAGAAAGGAGGCATCCTTGCTTTTTCCCTCTAATATTATGGGGAAAATATTCAACTTTTTATGATTAAGTATATTACCTGTTGGTTTTCATAAATACTATTTATCAAGTTGGAGGAGTTTCATTCTATTCCTAGTTTGCGGAGATATATTTTTAAATCATGAATGGATACTGAATTTTATTAAATGCTTTTACTCTGAGTCAAATTTATTTTTAGTCTGTTAATCTGTAAAATACATTAATCAATTTTTGAACACTGAACCAATTTGCATCCTGGAATAAACCCCACTTGGTCATGATGTAATAATATCATTTTCAACGATTTCCAGATTCAATTTGCTAATACTTTGTCAAGGGTTTTTGTATCAATGTTCAAGAGGAATGTTGAACTGTAGTTTCTTCTTCTTAAAATATCTTTGTCCAGTTTTGGTAGCAGGGTAATGCTGGCTTCATAAAATATGCTGGGAAGTGTTTCCTTATTCTACTTCCTGGAATGGATTGTAAATCTTGCATTTTTCAAGAAATTTGTCCATTTCTTCTAAGTTGTTGAATTTATTAATGTAAAGATTTTTGACATAGTCTCTTAATATGCTTTTACATGTCTGAGAATCCGGGTGATAGTTCCTCTTTTATTCCTGATATTGGTAATTTGTGTCTTTTTTTTCCTTGATGTTTCTGACAAGAATTTCATCAATTTTATTGATCTTTTCAAAGAACCAGGTTTTGCTATTAGTTTTCTCTACTGTTTTCAAGTTCATTCATTGATTTTTCCTTTTTTTCTCAAAGATTTATTATTTATTAACCTTGATATAAATTACTTAGGTTTTTGTTATTATTTGCTTTCCTTAAAGAATATAAGCAAGGCTAGATTCTTTGCTGCTTTGTTCACTGATGAATTCCAAACACCTAGAATAGTGCCTAGCACAGACTGGGCAGCAACCAATACTGGTTGGATGAACTAATGAACTTTGGTCTAGCATATATTTTATGCTAAATATTGGACTTGACATTTCATACAGTTAATTGGATTCAGTAGACTGGCTTAGAAGAGTATAACATTATGATTGTTAATATCCAGAATTTTGAATTAGATCATTTCTGAATAACATTCATTTCAAGTCACAGAAGGGCATTTAAAAAAAAAAATGCCATTGAGAAGTCTATGATTGGAAATAATTTACAAGGTATAACAAATGAATTTAAAAAGGCAATTAAGGGTTTTGTTTGTTTTGTTTTGCTTTTTTAAGGAAAGAATTACAGAAGATCCCTGTTTCTAGAATAAACCTGAATGCACAAATGTACCTCATATCATGGCAGATTTTTAAAATTACTATCATTATGTTGGGACATCTTGTCTTCCTTAATTTATCATGACATACTGACTAGTATAAGGACCTTCCATGGCAGTCTTTCTAACAAAGTAGGCTCATTAGATTACCCACATTATTCCCCAACTGTTTCGGCAATCCCAGAACCCTTCACAGTGTGAATAACTAGCAACATACTCTATTAATGGAAGTCTATGGATGCCTGTGAAGAAGTTTCCCAACTTTTAAAGGTCAGTTGTTAAAATACTTCAACTTTCCCTCTGAAAACTTCATCTGATAATCTCTTTGTCAATCTGACCTTAAAATTAGATTGTCTCTGATTTTCTTCTAAGTACTTATCTACTAAGAACTTTGGTATCAATTTATGAACAAAAACTACTTCATTTCTTCATCTAATCCTAACTTCCAACATTGTCTCTGAGAGGGGTCATTCATTCACTCAACAAACACATATTGAGCACCTATGGGCTACCAAGCACTACTGAAAGACTCTGGAGGTAAAGCAGTGTGGAAGGCAGAAAGATCTCTGTTCTCATGAAGCCAGTTCTTCAGGTCAAATCTCCTTCTGACCCAGTTCTCCGTATTTCAGTCCTAGCTGGGGCTCTCTCACTCTCAGGTAGATTAGTTAGGCACAGAGATCCTCAACTAGGAGAAATTTTGTCCCCTGGGAGACATGGGGCAATGTTTGAAGATAATTTTGGTTGTCATAACTGGGAGGGAGTGATAGTGGTATCTAAAGATTAGAGGCCAAGGATGCTGATAGCTATCCTACAATGAACAAGGAGGTGCCACAACAAAAAAAGTATTAGGTTCAAGACATCAATAGTACTGAGACTGAGAAACCCTCGTCCAGCAGGCCCATACATTTTGTAGTAATATTAGTGATATATTAATGCTGGAAATATTCAAAGCCAAGTTCAAACAGAAAAGAGATGAGTTTAATTTTCTGAACCTGAGAAATGTTTGTGAACATATTTATTAACTATTGAGATGTTTCTTCCATAGTATGGTAAATGCAAAAGCAAATACTTACAAACTGACCTTCATGTCATTTTTACCATCATTTGCTTTCAAGAGACATCACAGAGTAAGGATATTTTAAATCTTGCTGTTCAAGTTATACTGTTAAAAGCAAGAATATGCAATCTAAGCTGAGCCAATTAATTCAGCTCTTAATAGCTTTGGAAAATGCTGGAAGAGAGAATTTTCTTGTCCTTGATTCATTATCTAGATGAGACCAATGTCTTTCCTTGTGTACAATCTCTCCTTCAAAGCCATCCTAATTTTTATCATTCATATCAATCCTCAAAACTTGATACTTTTAAAGCATCTATCATTTACTTATCATTTCCAGAGATATAAATACCAAGGATGGATGTGTTTATGACACAAGACATCTGGATTGTACTGGTTACTTCTTTATGGAAACTTTCTCCAGGAATAGCAATCTGAATCAAATTCAGAATATATTTGGTTATGGTGTTTAATTATTACAAATAATATTACTCGCCTACTCATAATTTGGTGAAATTGTCCATGGAGTTACATTCCTAAAATATAAGCCAAATCATAGTATTTATTCTCCAAAAAAATAAACATCTGTGCTGTCCCCGACTCCATTGTCTCCCACTTCCTAAAAATATGCCAGACATTTTAGTCTCACATTCATATGTTCTCTGATCTAAGCACAAACTACTTTCCAGGCTCCCCACCCCCCCTTGTTTCAGTTTTCTCCTCTTGGTTTAAGAAGATATAAGAAAGTTCAGGCTAATTACTAGCATGTCCCTTGTGTTTAATATATTAACAACTTGTGCATGCTGGCCATATATCAGTCCTAGTTGTGGATGTGCTGGCCATGAGGAATGATGGAAGGAAGGCTTCAGTGGTGGAGGGTGGCAACCTTTTCAGAGTAACTGCCAGAAGGTTGAGGCAGGACTTGGGGCAGACTTCTTCCTCAAGAGTCCCCATGCATAAGGCCTTAGAACAGATTCTGGAGGCAGCCTCCTAGAGAGTTGCTGAGCTAGAAATTTAGGTAAGACATCCACAATGACCCATCATTCCAAAAGGCTATGTAAAAATGGGAGCTGAGGAGAGCTAGGAAATTAAAGGCTGAGGAGTGGTTGGATAGAGAAAAGAATATTCCTCAAAGCTTCCTATATCAGTAATCCACAAAAATTTACAGGTTTATTTAAATTTAAATTCATTGAAATAATAATATAAATTAATAAACATATTTGGGATCATTTCGATGAACAGTGACTTCAATTTGCATTTTCCTTATGCCTAATGATTTTGAGCATCTTTTCATGCACTTCATGGTCATCTGAATATCTATTGCTGTAAAGTGTTCAAATGTTGCTCCATTTATTTATTTTGAAATAGTTGTAGATTCACGGGAAGATGTAGATTGTTAAATTTACGTATGCAGAGTTGGTTCTTATTCCTTTATTATTCCTTGACGTCTATAATCTTATTTGCCTGTTGTAATCTTGTTTCATTCTTGATATTGGTAATTTGTGGCTTCTCTCTTTTTTTTGGGTCAGTCTTGATAAAAGGTTTCCAATTTTATTGATCTTTTCAAAGAACCAGCTCTTTCCTTAATTGATTTTCTCTATTGTTTTACTGTATTCTATTTCATTGACAACTGCAATTATCTTTTGTTATTTCCTTCTGTTTGCTTTGGATTAATTTTGTTCTTTTTTTAGTATGTTGAGATTATTGACTTGAGACTTTTCCCCTTTTCTAATGTAAGCATTTAGTACTATAATTGTGCCCTCAACACCACTTTAGCTGCATCCTACAAATTTTGATATAATGTTTTAAATTTAATACAGCTCAATTTTTTTTTTTAATTTCTCTTGAGGATTCCCCTTTGACCTATGGATTATTGAGAAGTATCCAGTTTTGTTTCCAAGTGTTAGAGATTTTCCTGCTATTGATTTCTAGTTTGATTACATCGTGGTAAGGGAACACATTCTGTATGATTTAATTCTTCCAAATTTGTTAAATTTGCCTGATGGTCTATTGTAAATTGCAAATAGTAAATGTTCTTTAAGTGCTTGAAGAGAATGTTATATTGTTGGGTGGAGTGGTTTATAAAATTGATTGGTTGCTGATAATGTTGAATTTTTCTATATCTTTGATTTCTCTGTATTCTATCAATTTTGATGAAGTCTCTTCCCCAACTACAATTATAAATTTGTCTATTTCTCCTTTTAGTTTTACCTGTTTTTGTTTTACATATTTTACAACTCCATTTCTTCACAGACTGATCTTATTAGGTAATGTCTTTTACCTTCCTGGTAATTTCTTTTGCTGTGAATTCCACTTTATCTGATATTAGTGTGGAGGCTTCAGCTTCTTTTTGCTTACTCTTTGCATTACACACACACACACACATACCATTTTACTTTCAATTAGCCTATATTGTTATATTTGAGATGAGTTTCTTGTTGACATAATAGGATAAATTTCCCCCCACTCTGACAATCTTTGTCTTTTGTTGCATTTAAATCATTTATATTTAATGTAATAACGTATCTAACATTATATTGTTTTTCTGTTTGTTCCATTTTTCCTTGTTTTCTTTTTCCTACCTTCCTGTGGGTTACTTGAATATTTTTGGAATTTCATTTTTATTTTTCTGTATAGATTTTCTGTAATATATGGATCTTTTTGTATATACATTTTTAGTGGTTGCTATAGGTGTTACACTATACATACATAAATTATTATAGTCTATTGGTATTGACATTTTACCAATTTAAATGGAATTTAGAAGTTATACTTCCTTTAAAAGTCCTTTTACTCTTCCCCATTTATATGATCTTAAATATTTTCTCTACATACGTTGAAAATCTTATCATGTTATCATTTTTGTTTTAACCATCAAACAGAAATTCAAGAGGACAATAAAATTATGTCATATTCACCCATATTCTCCTCTTTTCCCCTTCTTTTATGATATTCCAAGATTCCTTCTTTTATCATTTTATCTGTTTCAAGAATTTCCTTGGGGTGCCTGGGTGGCTTAGTCAGCTGAGCGTCTGCCTTTGGCTCAGGTCATGATCCCAAGCATCCTAGGATTGAGTCCCACATCGGGCTTCCTGCTCATCGGGGAGCCTGCTTCTCTCTCTGCACCTCCCTCCTCATTCTCTCTCACATAAATAAATAAATAAATAAATAAATACATACATACATACTCAACAATTTCCTTTAGCAATTATATTAGGACAGGTGTGCTGGATACAAATTATCTTAATTTTCTTTCATCTGAGATTATCTTGATTTACTCTTCATTTCTGAAGGATATTCTCATTGGGTACAGAATTCTGGGTTGATAGTTCTTTGCTTTCAGCCCTTTAAAAATCTTGTGTTGGGTGCCTGGGTGGCTCAGTCAGTTAAGTATCCAACTCTCGATTTTGGCTCAGGTCATGATCTCAGGGTCATGGGATTGAGCCCCATGTCAGGCTCTGTGCTCAATGGGGAGTCTGCTTTAGGTTCTCTCCCTCTCCCTCTGCTCCTCCCTCCACTCATGTGTTCTCTCTTTTCTCTCAAATAAATAAATCTTTAAAAAAAGTCTTGTGTCACTTTCTTTTTTGCCTCAATAATTTCTTATGAGAGAGCCACTGTCATTCAAATTATTTTTTTCTCTATAGGTATGGTGTTGTTTCTCATGCTGCCTTCAATTTTTTTCCTTGCTGCTTCATTACTGCCAGGCTTGGAGAAGAATTCAGATTCCTCACATGGTCTCTGTTTATATCCTGGGAGTGATTACAACTTAAAATTCTTCTCCACATTGCCTCCACAGACAGTACTTGTTACTGTCCAGTAGGCATGAAAGTCCTGCCCACCTCCCCACCCCATTCAAACTTCTCTGACCCCACTCTGGTGCCTCATTACAGCCAGAAAAGAGTGGAAGTCTAGTTCTTCTCACTTGGTCTTTGCTGACTGTGATCAGCTGAGGTCACAGTTTTTTCTGTAGTGTTTGCTTAAAGTAGGACAGTTATTGTCTAAAAGTTTACTCTCTTGCTATGCTGCAATTCTCTTGATCCTTTGACTTGAAAGAGTATACTTTTCTTAAGTCTTTTCTGTCTGAATCTATTGGTGTTTCCAGTATTTAAGTACACATGCTGTAATATATGAGGCAAAAAGAAAACCCTGGGAATTCACTGCCATGTTGTTACTCAGGGTCTGAAGTCCCTGGTCAGTGTGCCTTCTTCTTGCCATCTTTTAGAATACTGTAACATTTTCTTATGTGTAATATCTCGGTTTTTCAGTGGAACTCAGTGGGAGGAATAAGGAGGAATTCATTTACTACATCTGTTCTAGAACTGAAAATCCAATTCCATTTAAAAAATTGAGGTGTTCAGGGGCACCTGGGTGGCTCAGTCAGTTAAGCATCTGCCTTCGGCTCAGGTCATGATCCCAGGGTCCTAGGATAGAGCCCTGCATCGGGCTCTCTGCTCAGCAGGGAGCCTGCCTCTCCTTCTCCCTCTGGCCACCGCTCTGCCTGCTGCTCTGCCTACTTGTGTTCTGTCAAATAAATAAATAAATAAAATCTTTAAAAAAAATTGAGTTATTAATCTTTTTAATTTTTTAAAGATTTTATTTATTTATTTGACAGAGAGAGACACAGCAAGAGAAGGAACACAAGCAAGGGGAGTGAGAGAGGGAGAAACAGGTTTCCCACTGAGCAGGGAGCCTGATTCAGGACTCAATCTCAGGACCCTGGGATCATGACCTGAGCCGAAGGTAGACGCTTAACGACTCAGCCACCCAGGTGCCCCTGTTCATCTTTTTATTAAGCAACTTTTATTCATCTTCCTTCAGCAATTTGAAAACAATTGATATCTTAAAAATAACTAATCTTATCCATAAACATAATTTATATCTTCACTTATTTATATCTTGTTGAGTTTGTCTCAGTAATGTTTTGTAATCATTGCAGACATCTAGCACATTGGTTTTATTTTTTTATTCTTTTAGCACACTTGTTGTAGATATTGTGTTTTTAGTTCTAGAATTTCCACTTTTTCCTATTTCTTTTTTATCAGAGTATAATTAACATACAGTGTTATATTAGTTCAAGGTGTACAATATAATGATTTAACAATTCTATACATTTCTCAGTGTCATGAAGATAAATATACTCTTAATCTCATTTATCTATTTCACCCCTCCCTCACCCTCCTCCCCTCTGGCAACCATGAGTTTATTCTCTATATTTAAGGGTCTGTTTGTTTTTTTATCTTTTTTTTTTAATTTTTATTTTTTTATTATTATGTTATGTTAATCACCATACATTACATCATTAGTTTTTGATGTAGTGTTCCATGATTATTTGCATATAACACCCAGTCCTCCATGCAGAACGTGCCCTCTTTAATACCCATCACCAGGCTAACCCACCCCCCAACCCCCTCCCCTCTAGAACCCTCCGTTTGTTTTTCAGAGTCTATCGTCTCTCATGGGTCATCTCCCCCTCCGATTCCCCCCCTTCATTCTTCCCCTCCTGCTATCTTCTTTTTTTTTTTTTTAACATATAATGTATTATTTGTTTCAGAGGTACAGGTCTGTGATTCAACAGTCTTGCACAATTCACAGCGCTCACCATAGCACATACCCTCCTGAATGTCTATCACCCAGCTGCCCCATCCCTCCCACCCCCCACCACTCCAGCAACCCTCAGTTTGTTTCCTGAGATTAAGAATTCCTCATATCAGTGAGGTCATATGATACATGTCTTTCTCTGACTGACTTATTTTGCTCAGCATAACACTCTTCAGATCCATCCGGCAGGCCAGAAAGGACTGGCATGATATATTCAGAGCACTAAATGAGAAAAATATGCAGCCAAGAATACTATATCCAGCTAGGCTGTCATTGAAAATAGAAGGAGAGATAAAAAGCTCCCAGGACAAACAAAAACTAAAGGAATTTGCAAACACGAAACCAGCCCTACAAGAAATATTGAAAGGGGTCCTCTAAGCAAAGAGAGAGCCTAAAAGTAACATAGATCAGAAAGGAACACAGACAATATCTTTTATTCTTTGTTCATTTATTTTGTTTCATAAATTCCACATGAGTGAAATCACATGGTATTTGTCTTTCTCTGACATATTTAACTTAGCATAGTACCTTCTAGGTCTGATCATGTTGCTGCAAATGGCAAGATTTCATTCTTTCCTGTGGCTGAGTAGTAATTTCCATTTTTTACGAGTTTTTATTTCTCCCTAGAAAATCACCATCTTTTACCTATTATTTCCATCTTCAAGTTGGTAGACATAATAGTTTTTTTAATTTTTTAAAAGATTTTATTTATTTACGTGAGAGAAAGAGCGTGTGTGCACACATGTGCATGTGATCAAGGGGAGGAGCAGAGGTGGAGGGAGAGGGACAGCAGACCATGGTGAGTGCAGAGCCTGATGCAGGGATCAATCTTAAGATCCTGAAATAATGACCTGAGCCAAAACCAAGAGTCAGAAGCTCAACTGACTGAACCACCCAGACACCCCTAAACATAATAGTTTAAAATCCTGATCTGCTAATATCAGTATCTGGATTATGTCTGTGTCTGCTTCCTGTTTTTCTCTTGGTAATCGATTACATTTTCCGTTTTTTCTTTAAATGTGTATCAACAGTTTTTAGGTTTTATTCTGGATGTTGTGTTTTAAGGAACAGTTTAGACTGAAGTGTGATTTTTTGTTTGTTTTTATTTTGCTTTGTTTTTCCTAGAGAGTACAACTGTGTTCTCTGACTACTAGGGTAAGAGGCTGCTTATTAAGATTCCAAAAAGGATCAAGTTTAGCTGGTACTGGTCCACAGATTTAATATATTTGATTCAACTCTGGTTAGCACAGTTTCCAACCTCTCACACCACAGCCATCAGGTTTTGATCTTTTTATTCTCAAGAGTATTTGAGCTATAAGGGGATTGTGCTGCAGTTTCAGATAGGTTGAATTAACTTTTGGATTCAACCCCAGCAGAATTCTAGAACTTAAGCACTTTAGAGCCACTCATTCTCAATCCTTTCTGCCACCTCTTTATTGTTGCCTTCTCAGTAAAATTTTGTAGATGAATGAGAATTAACAAGTTGAGTGATTTTTTTTGCATTTAGGGGTCTTCTAGATGTCAATCTGTTCTTCTATCTTACCCTTATTTTCAAAGTTCAATATGTTTTATTTTTTTCTTGCAATGGTACCTATTGTAGGTTTGTTTCTTTACTTGCTCAGACCAGGTGATTGATCCCATGTATGGTGCTCACATAGCTCTCTGCTCACTTATGAAGTCCTCTTCCTTCTCAAGAATTCAGTTCACCAACATTTCCTTGAGCCCTCAGTTGTCTGGCAACCTAATACAAAGTATGATGTTTATTTTACTTTTTTTTTTTTCTTATTGTTCCCATAGGAGCAAAGATGTTCTGCATTCTTCAAAATCCTAACTAGAAGCTAATGAAAAATATCGTTCATTTGCACAATTGGTTTAAATGAAGGTGAAGCTGAGGTAAAGAGACTCTCATTCATTGTTGAGGTTATATAAACTGGCGAAATCTAGCTTCTACTAAATTACTATATATCAAGAACTTCTAAAATTTTCATGCCTTTTGGTTATTTCTCCATTTAAGCAAAAGTATTAGGGAAATAATCAAAATTACAGCCAATTATTTATGTTCAAAATTGGTAATCACAGTAGTATTTATAATAAAGAAAAACTGTAAACCCTCCAAATCTTCAACAGAGAAGGAATGATTAATAGTGAAGCTACATGAAAAAATATTCAGTTCTTAAAATTATTTTTAAGCGTTTTTAATAATGTAGCAAGTTATGATATGCTAATAAAATTAAATAAGTACACAATACAGACATCTACATTCAGTTGAATCTCAATTATGTAAAAATACATATTCATAGAAGATACACCAATATATCAAAACACTATCTTTAGTATTGTCATATGTTTCTGTAATTTTACTAATTTCTTTTTTTACTGTGACAATTGTGAGAATAAATGTTTGACATCCTAAATTGTAATCACTTAGAGAAAAAGTAAAAACAGGTAGATGATTATTAGTAGTGGAAAGGAATAGACTTGAAAACTGGGGAAGAAGACAGAGTAAAATAATAGATGCTTTGAAAAGCTAATATAATTAAAATACAGTGAGGTGGGATGGTGTTCTTTTCATGAGACATGTTACATTTTTGGGGAGAAAGCAGTCATGGATGGAAATGTGCTCAGCAAATTACTAAGTAAGGACTGTGTTAATATTAGATATATGTTAGGCCAAAGCAAGGACTGAGGAACGTGTACATTCTTCACAAACACTGTTTGCACACAGTAGACATTTGCTAGCACAAGGAAAACAGTGGCAAGTACTCCTTTTGGGTTATAGCTTGCTGCTGGGTGATTCACTCATTCATTTATTTTTCTTGAGTGGAATGCAGTGATTTATCACTTGCATATAACACCCAGTGCTCATCTGTACAAGTGCCCTCCTTAATAGGTGATAATTTTAAAATCTGAGAACCAAGCACACTAACTAAGCCACAAACTAAAAAGGAAACCTTTTACTCCTTCAAAATTTGGTCTTAAATGAGCTGCTCTTTTTTTTTTTTTTTTTTAATTTTATTATGTTATGTCACCATACAATACATCATTAGTTTTTGATGTGGTGATCCACAATCCATTGTTTTCGTATAACACCCAGTGCTCCATGCAATACGTGCCCTCCCTAATACCCATCACTGGGCTAATTCATCCCCCCACCCCCCACCCCTCTAAAACCCTGTTTGTTTCTCAGAGTCCATAGTCTCTCATGGTTCATCTCTCCCTCCAATTCCCCTCCCCTCATTTTTCCCTTCCTTCTCTTAATGTCCTCCATGCTATTCCTTATGTTCCACAAATAAGTGAAACCATATGATAATTGACTTTCTCTGCTTGACTTATTTCACTTAGCATAATCTCTAGTCACATCCCTGTTGATGTAAAAGTCGGGTATTCATCCTTTCTGATGGCTGAGTAATATTCCATTGTATATATGGACCACATCTTTATCCATTCATCTGTTGAAGGGCATCTTGGCTCTTTCCACAGTTTGGCTATTGTGGACATTGGTGCTATGAACATTGGGGTGCATATGGCCCTTCTTTTCACATCTGTGTCTTTGGGGTAAATACCCAGGAGTGCAATTGCTGGGTCATAGGGTAGCTCTATTTTTAAATTTTTGAGGAACCTCCACACTGTTTTCCAAAGTGGCTGTACCAACTTGCATCCCCACCAACAGTGTAAGAGGGTTCCCCTTTCTCCACAACCTCTCCAACATTTGTTGTTTCTTTCCCTGTCCATTTTTGCCATTCTAACTGGTGTAAGGTGGTATCTCAATGCGGTTTTGATTTGAATTTCCCTGATGGCTAATGATGATGAACATTTTTTCATGTGTCTATTAGCCATTTGTATGTCTTCTTCAGAGAAGTGTCTGTTCATATCTTCTACCCACTTTTTGACTTGATTATTGGTTTTTTGGGTGTTGAGTTTGAGAAGTTCTTTATAGACCTTGGATACCAGCCCTTTATCTGTAGTGTCATTTGCAAAGATCTTCTCCCATTCTGTGGGTTGCCTCTTTGTTTTGTTGACTGTTTCCTTTGCTGTGCAGAAGCTTTTTATCTTGATGAAGTCCCAAAAGTTCATTTTTGCTTTTGTTTCACTAGCTTTTGGAGATGTATCTTGAAAGAAGTTGCTGTGGGCGATGTCAAAGAGGTTACTGCCTATGTTCTCCTCTAGGATTTTGATGGATTCCTGTCTCACATTGAGGTCTTTCATCCACTTTGAGTTTGTCTTTGTGAATGGTGTTAGAGAATGGTCGAGTTTCATTCTTCTGCATGTGGCTGTCCAATTTTCCCAGCACCATTTATTGAAGAGACTGTCTTTTCTCCATTGCATGTTTTTTCCTGCTTTGTCAAAGATTATTTGACCATAGAGTTAGGGGTCCATATCTGGCTTCTTTATTCTATTCCATTGGTCTATATGTCTGTTTTTGTGCCAGTACCATGCTGTCTTGGTGATCACAGCTTTGTAATATAGCTTGAAATCAGGCAACGTGATACCCCCAGCTTTGTTTTTCTTTTTCAACATTTCCTTGGCGATTCGGGGTCTTTCTGATTCCATACAAATTTTAGGATTGTTTGTTCCAGCACTTTGAAAAATGTCACTGGAATTTTGATCGGGATGGCATTGAAAGTATAGATTGCTCTGGGTAGCATAATTTTAACAATGTTTATTCTTCCGATCCATGAGCATGGAATATTTTTCCATCTTTTTGTGTCTTCTTCAATTTCTTTCATGAGTGTTCTGTAGTTCCTAGAGTATAGATCCTTTACCTCTTTGATTAGGTTTATTCCGAGGTATCTTATGTTTTTTGGTGCTATTGTAAATGGAATTGTTTCTCTAATTTCTCTTTCTACAGTGGCATTGTTAGTATATAAGAAAGCAACTGATTCCTGTGCATTGATTTTGTATCCTGCCACATTACTGAATTGCTGTATGAGTTCTAGTACTATATGGCAATAAACTGAGCAATCTGGATGAAATGGAGGCCTTCCTGGAAACGTATAAGCTGCCAAGACTGAAACAGGAAGAAATTGACAACCTGAATAGGCCAATAACCAGTAACGAGATTGAAGCAGTGATCAAAAACCTCCCAAAAAACAAGAGTCCAGGGCCTGATGGATTCCCTGGGGAATTCTACCAAACATTCAAAGAAGAAATAATACCTATTCTACTGAAGCGGTTTCAAAAAATAGAAACAGAAGGAAAACTTCCAAACTCATTCTATGAGGCCAGCATTACCTTAATCCCCAAACCAGGCAAAGACCCCATCAAAAAGGAGAATTTCAGACCGATATCCCTGACGAATATGGATTCCAAAATCCTCAACAAAATCCTAGCTAATAGGATCCAACAATACATTAAAAGGATCATCCACCACGACCAAGTGGGATTTATCCCCGGGATGCAAGGGTGGTTCAACATTCGCACATCAATGTGATAGAACACATTAGTAAGAGGAGAGAGAAGAACCATATGGTCCTCTCAATTGATGCAGAAAAAGCATTTGACAAAATACAGCATCCTTTCCTGATTAAAACTCTTCAGAGTATAGGGATAGAGGGAACATTCCTCAAGTTCATAAAATCCATCTATGAAAAACCCACAGCGAATATCATCCTCAATGGGGAAAAGCTGAGAGCCTTTCCCTTAAGATCAGGAACATGTCAAGGATGCCCACTCTCGCCACTATTGTTCAACATAGTACTAGAAATCCTAGCAACAGCAATCAGACAACAAAAAGAAATAAAAAGTATTCAAATTGGCAAAGAAGAAGTCAAAACTCTCTCTTTTCGCAGAACACACAATACTTTATGTGGAAAACCCAAAAGAATCCACCCCCAAATTACATGAGCTGCTTTTTAAAAGCAGCAGCACTAAGCGCCTAGACTAAGCGTCATTGTAGGCTTACTGCTTGGAAACTCTTAAGTTGGTCAAAGGTGCTTATTTGGGGTTGAACTATCTTCCCCAAAAAGATACACTAAAATTCTAACCCCCAGTATCTTTGAACATAACCTTATTTGGAAATATGGTCTTCCCAGATGTAATCAGATTAAGATGAGATCATACTGGATCAGAGTAGGGCCTAGTCCAATGATTGGTACCCTTATAAGAAGAAAGAAATTTGGACATAGAGGTACACACAGAGAGAACACATGTGAAGACAGAGGCAATGACTGGAGTGATGTGCCTACCACCAAGGAACACTAAAGATCGCTGTTAACCATCAGAAGCTCCGAGAGACACATGGTACTGATTCTGCCTCAGAACCTCTAGAAAGAACCAATCCTGCCAACATCTTGATTTTGGACTTCTTCCCTTCAGAACTGTGAGGAAATAAAATTTCTGTTGTTTTATGCCACCCAGTGTGTGATTTTAATATTTATTTGTTTGAGAGAGAGAGAGAGACAGCATACAAGTATGGGGAGGGATAGAGGGAGAGGGAGAGAAGCAGACTCAGCACTGAGCATTAGCCCAAAGCTAGGCTCTATCTCACAACCCTGAGATCATGACCTGGGCCAAAATCAAGAGTTGGATGCTTAACCAACCGAGCCACCCAAGCACCCCTGTGGTGATTTTTTATGGCAGTCCTAGCAAACTAATATAGAACCTAAACATATTATTTTCTGTTTAGTGACAGACACATAACTTAAAAATCATTCAGTTTTTTATAAAATTGTAGCTAATCACTTAGGACAGAATGGTATGATAGATTTCATGTATATTTGTGTGTGTATTTTAAGAGAATAAAAATCTATTCTGTCATGGTATGTTGCAGAAATTATATTTCTCCAAGTAATAATATATTTCATAATAATAACATAATAACATTAGTATAATGGACAAAGAGACACTTATTGTATAGAAATTAAACTGTGGGCTCCAGAGCCAGACTGCTAGTGTTTGAAATCCGGCTTTGTCACTCACTATCTATGTAACCCTGAACAGATCACTTAACCTCTTTTTGCCTCAGTTTCTTCATCTGTTAAATGTGAAAAGAGTGTCTGCCTTCTGAAGTTAAAGATTAAATGACATGTAGTAAGGTTTATTCTATTATTGATTCTATTATTATATGTCAATTATGGTTTTTCTTTTCCTTTGTGTCAAGGACAGAGACAGGTCCCTGGAAATGAGTTAGGGAAGCTGATAAGCACATCAGTATCTCTGTGTCACTGATATGGTAGAGTCTTAAAAGGAAAAATCAGTTTCCACCTTCCTGGCTCCTCAACCATGTGTGTCACTGTTCTTCCTCTCCATGGTGTGATTTTCCAAGATATAGAATTCAACCTGAGTTTGGATGCTCAGTGTAGCACATATACACACACCTGGAGCTGATGGAAAATATTCTTGTTAACATTTACAAATACAAGAAAACATTTTATTTAATTCAAAAGATGTAGGTGGAAAAGAAAAATGAATTCATTCTTTCAGAATTAAAAAGCACAAATGCAGCACATATGTCAGTCAATAACCTCCCACATTACATTTTCCTTTGCAGCCTTATTCACATTTTTGGTCTCATGCAAAACTTCTGGCCAATCTATTGTAGAAGAGTAGTAAAACTACTAAGTCATTTTTATTCCCTGTTGGCCCAGTTTGAACACATTTTTTTAAATCTTTGATTAAAAATTTTCTAGATCTTGCATACACAACTTCTATTATTTTGTGAAGAGGTTATGTTGTAATATAAAATGGGAATAGTGATTTTTGATATGGATTTTGGTCAATCTGCTAAAAATATTAATTCTGCAGCTTCTGTCAAAGTCTGTGTTCAATACTGAGGGCAACAGAGTTAAAAGGCATAACTCCTTCTCCAAGGAAGCTGACAGAATTTTTAGGAAATAAAAATTAGAGGAGATACGCGACAAATAAAGATGTGATAAAATGCTTAATTGTTTGGTGGAGACCATAAATATCATCTTGGTTAAGAAAGGGAGCTAGAGAAGGATCTCCTGGGATTCAGGTGGTCAGGGCAGATTTCACAAAAGAAGTAGAAATGAGCTAAGACTTAAAGGGTGAATGCGTTGTAGAGAGAAGATGATATTAGGGAGGAGATGTTGCAGATAGAAAACCTTTTCATCAAGGGCTTGAAGAGGTCAATTATATGTGCAAATAAGAAATGAATACTCATTGGAGCACAGAATGCAAAATGGAGAACATCGGTTGAGAAAGTCAGGTAGGCCTTCCACGTCAGTGTAAATAATTTTGGCCATTCATAAGACAAACTAAACTGGAAATTTATCATTTTAATTCACATAAAATAAATAAAGGCCTAAATAAATAAAACTAAATAAAGTCTTCAATGCCAAGGATGCTGACTTTTCATACTTCACTACAGAAGGGCCCAGGATATCTTGTGGGCTATGTAGTTTGGGTTCCTAGGTAAAGAAGAGGACAAACCTAATGAATTAATAGATATATATGTATATTTTTATGTATGTGTATATATATGTGTATGTGTGTGTAGATAGATAACTGGGAAGCCAGTGAAGAGAGAAGCCTGAGGAAGGCATTGAAGATTTTGCTTGTGTGGATGAAAAATATCAATGATTCCTGGCAGAGGAATACCCTTCCATCTTAAACTTTCTGTGTAAAGGCTACAATGCAGATACAGATAATCAAAATGAAAATACCTGGTGCCAAGCATACAGTAGATTCAAGAATGAATGAATGAATGTCATGAAAAATATTTAGCACAAATATTTGTTACTTAAGAAATAGAAGTGATGAAATATGTAATGAAAATACATACCATGAGGCAGGCAATGGTACAGTGAATAGTAACAACTAAATCTATTAAATACTTTGGTAAGTCAGGAATTTAACAAGCATTATCATAGGTAGTTCTCAAAACAGTCTAATGAATAAATCCTATTATTTCCATTCTACAGTTTAGGGAGCTGAGACCAGTAAACATTAAAGCTGGGGGTATGCACCTAGGTGTGGCTAACTCCAAAGATCACTTTCACCACCAGCCTCTACTCTATTCACAGTAGTTCAGGTCTAGTTCATGTCACCCTATGTTATGCTTCAAACTGATGAGTATAACAATTTTTTAATCTCTTCCTATACCGGCCTCCTGGAAATCAGGACTGTGACCCAAGGGATGTGCCAAAGCACCTGATTTCCAGGATTATGATCATGTACCAGGAAATAACACTATCCCCTTTGTTTAGCAGGAACATTGAAATATCTATCCTCAAATGGGACTTTTTGTGTTTGTACATATATGCTTCCTCGTAATTTAAGACCATTTGTAAACACATGATTTGCAATAAAAAAATAATGTCAGAAAGATTTCCTATTTTAGCAAAGACCAAAATAGCCTCCTCCCTTTCCAGTATGCTCTCCACACTGCCCCTGGCTATTTTTAAAAGCACAGTTCTGTTGTTGAACACCACATCAAAAACTAATGATGTACTATGCTAACTGAACATAATAAAAAAATAAAAGCAAAATTCTGATTATGGAGCTCCTCTACTGTAAAAGACCAAAAGGCTGTCTATTGAAAGGCCATTTGGCTCACATGGGTAGTCAAGATCTTTTATAGTCTGTATCCAAACTAATTTTCTAATTTCTTACTCAATAACATCTTCTATTTGCCGCAAACTATGCCATTTCCCAAACATTCCACATAAATTCAGACATCAAAGACTCTGTCCCTGCTATTTCTTCAATATAGAATGTACTTTCCACCCCTATTATACACCTGTTCCGTAATCCTAGTCTTCAGCACTCAGTTAAATCTTACGCTCTCTGCAAGCCTTCTGTAACTCCCGATTCTCCCGGTCAGAAATTACTTTCTGTTCCGTTTGAGTATCCATGGCTTGGCTCTTATGCCCTTGTTTAATATTTATCTCTCATGTGATAATTGCCCATATCCCTGTTTTTCCCACTAGATTATAATCTTGTGCACAAAAAAATGGTTTATTGATGTTGGTATCTTGTTGCATAGCCCAGTACCTTTAGTTAACAAAGAAAACCCATTAGTTAGTTGATTTAATCAATTGTTGATCACAGTTTTATGCACAAGACTCTTGAAGTCTACAGAATGGAAGTTCTGAGATTAAATTTTCAACTGGTCTTATTTTAACAGAATTCCTTTTTCTAAAGATATATAAACAATGTAGAGCCCTCACATTATTTAGTTTGAGTGCCTCTTTCACCTTCCAATTAATTTTTTCCAGCCAACATCAGGAACTTGTTTGTAATTTAGAGAAAAAACACTGGAGGGTCAAAAGAAACATTCCAAATACAATACTTTACTGTGAGACACATTGGCTTAAATAAAGAGAAGATAAACATACTTAACAGACATCCTGGTGTTTAGACCAGTTAAGGAAAAATTTAATCAAGAGGCCAAGAGACAGCTCAATAACTCATGAATATTTAACATGAATTTCATTAAGTCTAAGAACATTGAGAAATGCTGTCATACTTGAGACATACCTGTGAAAATGGTCTATAATATCCAAATGCCAACTACTGGATAGCTCTTTAATATAGGTCATATATCTGAATGTTAATTCAGATTATACTAGAATTAATAATCATTAGTGGAGCCAAGTTAGGTACCTGATAAATATAATCTTGTGCCTGGCTTAAACTGCCATTTTGCAGTTTAAGGAATGAGTATTGAATATAGACAAATACAGGGTAGTATTTTGAGAATTATGGTGTGGTTGTAGTAACAGCAACAAAGAAAGAACAACTTGTGGGCTCTAGACATTACTCAAACTTTCCCAAATGACTTAATCTGGGAGTCAGGCAATAGGATAGGAGAAAGGGGAAGTATGTTTTTTCTCCCAGTTGTCATGTACCAAATGTGGTACAAGTTAGTAGGTTTGGTTTACTTTCCTCCTTACTTCATGTGGCTAGACATTCAGCAGTGTTTGAAGTGAGGGATGAGATACCATTTGCAGCTTACACATATTCATGATCTTTAGACTGATTTCTCCTTTTTCTTTACTATAATCCATCTTGGTTTCAAAAACTTCTATCTTGATCATACTAAGGAGATTCCTGAAATATCTCCTATAGACCAACCTTAGTGAAGCAAAGTGTTGAAGGTAAGAATCATGTGGCTGTAACAGGTGTTATCTCAGCTACTAAAGATTATTTGATGGGTCATTAAGGTGACTTCTCCTTCACTCACTCTTCTATATGCCTCCTTCAAAGGCCAGATGATTGGTAGAAGAGAATGATCTACCCAGAGAGAGGCGAGCCAGTTTTTGGTGATGTGTACGGTACATGAGGGAAATGGTGCATGAGGAAGCTTAGTTAGGAAATAAAGGAGTTGGTGCCCAAGTTATATCTTTGTGTCCTCCTAGTTTGAGAATTACCTTCAAAAATTTGATTTTTTTTGTTCTATCTGATATTCAGACCCAAACACTGAATTCCATCCTTCTAACACCCATCTATACTGAATCAATAGCAGATTTTACACATTTTATTTAATGGTAAATACAGGAGAAGCTTGAGTAAAGTTTTAAAGTGCTTTGTGATAAAGAATTGTAAAACAGAATATTTTAAATAGTGGAGAAATATTGATAATAATACCACTAAAACAGCTTTTCTTTATACAGTTAACTGGTAGTAGACAAGAAGACAGGAATCTACTCTGGTCATTGGTGTATTTCTGAACAAGATAGTTTCCTCTCCTGCTTCCATTTCTGATGATGATGTTCATTAAGACCCTCTTGATTCCAAGTAATTTAAACCCAGGCTAACTTAAGCTGAAAAAGGAAACTTTTTGGAATGATGCCAGGCATCCCAACTGCATTTCATGAAGAAAACCACTACTTGGAGCATTGTGGGAAATAATTGGAAATCTTCTGAACCATCGTATCAGCCCTGCTCCTCTCTGAGGGATCTGCTGCCATTCTCTAGGCATAGATCACCCTGTTTCCCAGTCTTAACAGCACAAAGTGGTTGCTGTTCACAGAGTCAAAGTTTACATTAGTTCTAGTCACCCTGAAGGATGCTTCTTCCACCCTCTTCCCCCCACCCCCTGCCTCCACCACCTCTGCCACAGTTTCTACAATACCAAGAAAAGGACAAGAGTAAATGGATTTGCCCAAACAAGTCCTGATATATCTTAAATCTTTTCAGGTAAAGTAGCTATTTCCTAAGAATAAGATATCATTTAGAAGTATCTGAACTACAGACTCATTTATTAAATTGTGCCCTAATTATATTCATTAACTTCCTCCAAGTATTCCCATTAAGTTAAGGTGCCTACCAAACAGTGTACCTGGCATTTTTTGTAGTTTACTCACTTGAGAGAACCTATTTGAGATCTGTGAGTTGGAAGTATCTTAAAAAGAGCCAGAAGGAACCCTTCTAGGACAATGTTATTACTTATATCTTTAGAAGCAGCAATATAACTTCTTGGCAGGAGATTCTCTCTGCCTTGGGAGGGTATTACTGCTATCCTTAGAGGCAGTAAATGAGTTAAGGTGCCTTCTGCATTCACTTCACTTTCAGAATTCCAAAATAATTTATTTAATATGAATTGAGGAGGTTTGTTCCTTATACATGTATTATAGGTAATACTACCACAATGACTCTCTTAATTTAAAATGAAATTAAATACTCTTCTCTTAGAAAAGAAAGTGAAGTAACACGAGCTGAAAAAACAGTTGGTGACTGTGAATTCTCATCATGAATTCATCTGGGCTTCTTTGAAATAAGCATAGCATTAAAGAGGAAAGAAAAAAATGTACCCTACAAACTTAGTGATATAATTTATTTGTGTTTATAAGCACCTTCCTTTAGAGATACTAAAATCTTTAACCCCCAAGATGCTAAATATGATTAGTGGTAAGTATAGTCATATCTTAACATTTCTCTGGATGTGGTAGTACTTTAAAAAATAAAACTAAGGAATAAAGCAGTTGATTTGTATTTAATTTTTTGTTTTGCCTGAAAACTGAAGGAACTCTAAAGTAAGGTTTAGTGTTCAAGTTCCTTGCTTAAGGAAGCCCTTTCCCATGACAGACTCAGTGTCAATTCACAGGACTCCAGCATGTCTGTTGCTTCTGTGCTGAGTATTAGAACATCTGGACCAAGAGCTGAAGGTGACCAAATGCATATTTGAAGGAGACGCTGATTCTGAGTCAAATAATAACTTACTGCTTGACAAGGAGATTCCTGAAATGTCTCTTCTTCCATCTATTTACTGATAATGTGTATGTGGTTTTCTCCCAAAGCACTTTCCTGACTTAATAGGAGAATGTCAAGTTCATAGTGATGTCATTGCCACCTGAGATAACTGTCCTTAGGAAAAACGAAATAGGCAGGGGAAAAAAAATCTCTGTGAATGTTAGGTTGAGGAGTTGACAAGGAGTCTGTTCCAAGCCAACATATTAGGAACTGATATTGTTTGGTTAAATGTAGCTAGAAGGTCATGCTTCATTCCAAAGGTGCATACACCACTCACGGCTCATTATGTAACTCTTTGTTTTATAAAAATGACTTAAATTTATACTCAGATCTAGATTAGCATCTCTATTTTTCATGAAAGGAAGCTCTAACAGAGAGACAGATGTCAGGGCTGCACATGAGCAGCAAAGTCAATGTCAGCACCCAATTAACATTTTCTAATGCCTACCGGGTGTCTAAAATTTTATCATAAGCTTGATGGTTTTTATACAAAGAGAAAAGGCAGTTTCTATCTTGCAGGGGTATGAAGAACAGTTTGGTTTACATTTTGCATGCAGTACTGGGACCAAGTTATTAGTATGTGTGTGTGTGTGTGTGTGTGTGTGTGTGTATATATATATATATATATATTAGTGGTAAGTATAGTCATATCTTAACATTTCTCACATTAAGTCTAAGAACATTGAGAAATGCTGTCATACTTGAGACATACCTGTGAAAATGGTCTATAATAGGACCTATAATAGGTCTCATAGGAAAATATATATATATATATATATACACACACACACACACACACACAATATCATCTAACTATATATGGTTGAGAAAGATTCAACCCAAACAAAAGTTAGATGTCTTAGCCAGCTGTTTCCAAACTTCAAGCTATGAAAATCTTTTTAAAATTGATTCTTCTGAAAATTTTACTTTTAGTAACTTTTTAAAAAAAATGATATATCCATATCAAAGATTTATATTCAAAACTATGTATTAAGTGCATATTATGTGATAGGAATGATACTTAATAAACAGTCTTTCCTCTCAAGAGGTTTATAGATAAACTATTACTTTAATGCAACAAATTTTCATTTTAATAATCATAGCACCATCTACTTATACTTTAAAATACAAATTCATAGGGGCGTGAGATTATTTAATGTCTAAAAAATGTAGCTGATATATACCATTGGCAGATCCTGGCATGAAATTATGTCCCGCACTTCTTACATCCACCCAAATTCTGTGACCGTTGTGTGGTCCTGGGGGACTCATGAGTGTTGAAGCCTCTTAGGTCCCAGAGCTAGGTGAGATGAGAGCCAGTCCTTTGGGTGGCAGCCGTAACAATTAGGGTACTAGATGTGTGCACAAGCTCCTCCTACGGACAATCTGGAGACTTGCTGTTACTACTGGATGGAGCCATGGGGAGACAGTGGGGGATGTGACCATCAGCTCTATCAGGCAACCAGTAGGATCCCTGTCAGCTTCCATATGCAGGCTGATAAAGACCAGAACCTCAGGCAGCAGCTGGGAAAGTATGAATTCAAATCTTTTCCAGGGAGAAACTAAGAAATAGGTGCTTTTGTCTGCTCCCTCTACTGAGCCCAAGAGGTTAGATGCAGGATGTGCTTGCATGCCCATTTGAAACTGGGTTTTTGTTTGTTCAATTGATCCTTAGGGACTCCTGAATGCCAAGCTCCACTGGATATCATAAATGTGTGATTTAAGATAGCAGCCACAAAAGTTGACATACAAGATGTGTGTACGATCTTCTTCCAGGGAGCAGTTAGAGATTTGGCTTTAGCGTTGGAGTAAGCCAGTAGGAGAATGTGGTTGGGGGGGGGGGGTGCCCCTGGCTCTTAGGAGGGTTGCAGTCAGCAGCCTGATGCAGGCTGATCAGAAGCTTGGACGCTTAAGCAGTAGCTGGAAAAGCATGCAGTCAACACCCTTCCAAAGAGAAACTGGGAGGTCTTTTTGTTTATTCCCGCTGCACTGAGCTCAGGGGCATAGCCACAGGGAATGATTGCACATCCATTTAAAAACTGCTTCTGTATTTGCTAAACTCCTGTGGAACTCATGAATACAAGCCCCATTGGCTTTCAAAGCCAGGTGATTTGAGGGCTCTACCTCAGGTGGCAGCCTTAGAAGTTGGGTCCTAAATATGAGGTCCAAACCCTTCACTCCTCTCAGAGAAGCTGGGGGTTGGGAGTTCCCTTCCTGAATGTAAGGTGCTGTGGGGGTATGGGATTTATGGTGAGAATATATCTCAGCCTTTCCTACCTTCAATATAGGTATTTTCTCAGTTCCCTGATGTATAGGAGCCACCCATTTAATTTCTGGATTTTTCTCATAGGAAATTGATCACGTGCAGCTACATATATATTTTCTGTATCTGTGGGAGGAGGGAAATTCAGGAACTTCCTATGTCACCATCTTGGTGATGTCTCCATTTCTTTCTTTAAAATGGAGACTACAGTAATGGTACCTATATTACAGCATTGTTGTGAGGATTAAACAAGTTAATAGATATGCAACATTTAGAAATTATTACTTATTACTATTATTACCTATTACTCATTATTATTACTATATAAGTGTTACCACAGCTGCTATTCAATGTTGTCAAGTTAGGTACTGCATGAGTGCCTGCTTGAACTCTAGCACTGACCAAGGAGCACAACTTACTAGGCAGTCATGCATGAGGATATGTCAAGATTTGTGTACGATGATTAAAACTTCCATTTCACATGATCTAAACTTTGGTTCATTTTGAGGGGATGCAGATGATTCAAGACTATTCATTGTTTGCCAAGCTGGTACACTTATCCTTGTTTAATGCTTTATTGATCAGGAAAATGTGTAGGCACTCTGCTTGGGAAGCTTTCTTGGAGGAGGTTTAGTATTGATGTCTGATTGCCAAGGAGACTCTGCAGGTTATTTCTTTTCTTCATAGGAGCTGCTTAATAGCATCAGGTTATTGATCCATTTACTGTATTTGGCCCGCTGGCAATGGTTAATGCTAGAAAGACTATGTAATAAAGTATTTTGCTTAGAGGGTTGGAAAATGAATTTTGTCCTTGACTGAGGGAGGCATGGAATAGCTTTTAGATATCTCTCTACTGCTCTTAAGCAAGCTCTGGCCACTGGCTGTGCCCTTAAACATGTTCCTTTATTATATGTTTAGAGAACCTCCCCTTTCAGAGGATTGTATGAAATGCAATAAGGAGATGTGTTTCATTTCTGTTAGAGGAATAGAAGAGAGTCATATTTTAGATTAGAGACAAGAAAGAATTTTGGGTGTATAGGTAGAAGTCTCACTCCAAAAATCTGCATATTCTTCTTTCTGATGCCATTACATATAGGGAAAAAAGCTATTTTATAATAATAGTTCCCTATTGATTACAATGCAGTGTGATGTAGAAAGCACGGCTTTTGATTCTGGTAGATAGAGGTTCAAATGTTAGCTCTAACACTTACTGCTCTCTGGCCTTGAATAAGTTACATAAAATTCTTGACTATGAAAAGGTATTATAAGAGCTGTATTTATTGGCTACTGCAAGAAGTAAATGAAATAAATAAAAGAGAAGTGAAACACAGTGGGCATGCTGTAAATGTTAGCTTCTGTCTATCTGTCTGCATTGTTGTGGGTGGTTGATAAGGCAGAGGCATTAGGCTCCAGTCTGAGCCCTCAAATACAACTAGTGACAAGGCCTCCTTCTAGCCTCAGTGCAAAAATAATTTTGGGGATGTTCACTCCTTTGGAGGGCACCACAGTAAGTAGGTTTTTGCTTGGCTGATGGTTCTGCTAAAAGAAAGCCCTACCTGGGGACAAATGGATGGATTCTCTTTATCTCTTGATTTTTTCATCTATTCTTAAGGTCCTCAAAAATACCACTATGTAAATAAATGCAAGTGATAAGGTAGAAGAAAAGTTTGGAAAAAACATACTTCTACGGCAAATCTTTATTAAATAAGTTAACCTATGTAGAAGGACTTCGGCAAATTATAAAGCATTAGACAAATGTTAGCTCTGATTTCAGGGGTATTTAGCCTGAGATATAGCTCCTTTACATTTGCTAGCACACAAACCAATTTCCCTTGGTTAGGAACACCTCAGTGAGCACAGTATGGTAAAAGATGTCCTACCCAGCAGGGCTTTGCAGTGATGGGAAGGACAGCCATAACTAGCATTTACCAAGGCGGCTCCTGGTGAGAGCCTGCATCTCACAACATTTGAAAAGTACAAAGGAAGATTTTTGCAACTGTGCACTCCCACATTAGCAACTCTCCCCCCTTGAAGACACACAAACACAAAGTCCATGTACATGCATACAGAAACACATATACACATACTCACATTGCTGCCAGGTTATCAGGGAAAGGAGAGAGTGAATCACAGCTCTGGCTTCTCATTAGTCTAACAAGAAGACATGGGGATGAGAGAGTTTGTCTAGGTAATTTGTTCTCTATTTGCAAATTAAAATTAAAGCAAGAAGGGATTGAGATTCTGGCTCTGCAATGGTAAATTTGAGGACCTAATCTCAGATATTTCACCCTTCCTTCAGTCGTTTTGGAAACAAAAGGAATTCACAGCTCTTTGTACTGAGAGTCATTTTATATAGGTGCACACTCCAGAAAGCTGTGATTTTGCAGCACTGGGGGATATGTCAGTGTGCAAGGGGGAGAGAAAGAAAAAGCACATATTGTTCATCCTGTATGGTTCCTGCCTCTTGGAAACAACTTTATGAGTGATCTAACACCATTCATACACACAGGTTCTGAATCATATGTAAAGAAGCCATATGCATACTGTGCTCCTTGAAATTTGTGCTCTTATTGGGGATCTCAGTTTTTTTTTTCTTCCCAAAATATTTCAATAGAAGGAAACTGTAAATCTTGAGTGAGTCATCCTCTCCCTAGTATTACCCTGAGTTAGAATCGAGGGACTACCAATTCTTTCTGCATGTGCAAAAACCAAAATCTATGTGAAGCAGGTCTTGCAGTTGGAAATGTCCACCTCCCTTGACTAAAATTCCCAAGAGTTCTGACTGCCATGCAAGCCATAGTCAAGTAAGACATCACAGATGGCAGAGATCAGAAATGTGACTACTTCTTCCTCCTTATTCTCTCCCTGTCCTTCTCTCTCTCTCCACACCCTTTCCATCTCCCTCTCCCTTCCTCTCTCCCTTCTTCTCTCCCTCCCTCTCTCCTTCTGGATAGAACAGGGTAATTACCTGATAAAGGCCAAGTAGCTATTTGATAGGTAGTATTGGTATCAACATGATCTACCTGCACTTTCAGATAGAAGCAGCTAGGCTGGGCCAGGCTGAAGCATGGTCTTTCTCTAACTGGAAACTTGAGTGGGAATCAGACAACATTTGGATTTGCTATTCTGCAATAATCCATATATAGGTCAAAAGTAAACAATAAAGACTTTAAAATAAAAGGGACTCCTTGTAATCAGAAACCCTTTTTAGTAAATAACATTCTGGATGTAAGAGGTGACTTGAATTATATAGGAATAGAAAGTTGAAAAAGTGTGACTTTAAGAACCCTGCTCCTTAAGGTTGGGGCTCCAAATAACTCAATATTAATAGTCTCCTTTAAGTTTTCCTCAACAATTTTAGCTGTTGCATTTTTACTAATAGACATGCTCACTTGTGTTTGGGTGCACTCTTAAGTTTTTATCTTTATCTTTCTTTTTTCCTTGATTGTGAGAATTAAAAAAAAATTAGAAATTTACCAAAGTAATATGTCAAAGACACATGTAATCAACACCTATATGTGTATGATTTTTATGTATGTTCTTCAATTTTATAAATGAAGAAAATGAATTTAAGGGCACTTTTTCTCCTGCACCTGCCTTCTCCCACAGAGACATCCACTACGGTAAATTCAATGTGAATCTTTCCCTGTTCATTGTTTTATATTTTTAGAATACAGATACCCCTAGTCATTTTTAGCATATGTGAAACTTGATATGCAACCTGCTTTTTTCATTCAACGTATTTTCCAGACCTGTGCATGTTGGTATAGTATATATCCACCATATATTTGGCATATGGTATATCTCATTCTCTTCAACTGTTTCATTGTCTAATTTGAATATACCATATTTCATGCATCCATTCCCCCAAGCAATTTAAATTGTTAAAATTTTTTCATTATTATGAGTAATGCTCACTAAACTATTGCATATCTCTCTTTGTGATATGGGTCTAATTTGCTCCAGGGGAGTGCCCAAAAGTGGAAATGGTCAGTAATAATTACACCAAATTTACTCACATCAATACTATATGCAAGTTTGTGTTTTTCTCATGGTCACTAGTGAATACCACTGTAAATATTTTTTATTCATTCTAGTTAAATGGGTGTAATAGGATTTAAAAATATTGTTTCCCAATTTATAATTTCCTGATAATTGAAGTAGGTGTCTTTTCAGATGTTTATTAGCCATGCTGTTTCCCTCCTCTGTGGATTTCATCTTCTTTTCCTTGCCCACTTAAACTCTCTTTTTCTATAGATCAATCTTACCTTTTGTATGTGGTAGACATTGACTTCCAGTCTTTCCTTTGTCTTTTAACTTTATTTATGATGCTGCTGTCAAGCTAAAATCTTATTTTTAATGGCATCAAATTAATCTTTTCCTTTATGTGTTGTGCTTTTAGTGACCTGATTAAATAATATCTTCAAATTCCAAAGACACAAAGGTTTTTCCTACATTTCTTTCTTACAGTATAACATTCTTCTAATTTAGGTCTTCACACAATCTAGAATTCACTTTTGTCTTTGATGAGAGAGAGGGATCCTGTTTGACTGTTTTCTAAGTAGAAAGAATATGGAGAGTATTCTCACACTATTTACGATATTAACTTTGTATCACCTTTCACAACACTTGGATATATTTCTAGACTATCAGAACTAATCCCATCAAGTCTTATATTGGTATAGATATTAGTCAGCATGAGTCCTAATGCTCTCAGGACACCATCATCATCATCTGGAGTTCTAATCTGACCTCATCTTCAATCTTTTATTGGGTCTGCAAAGTTTCTTGTTCTCTGAAGGTTCTCATTCTTGCTTAATGAAACATGCCTAACACCTGTGGGCACTGCCCCTCAACATTACTAGGTGTCCTGGTTAATTAATTCTATTCTCCAGGTTATTCTCTCCTTTTCTTTCCTGAAGGCTTCTACTCTCAGATTACTTCCCGTTACTCTCAGATCTTGATTTCCTTCTATTGATAACTTTGTAAGTAATCAAAAGAAAACTGTTTCAATTCTCCACCACCACATCCATCAGCCTATATGAATACCCACAGATTCTTCCTTCTTTTCTAATACAATGAGCAAACTGTTCCAGCCTTAATCTAATGGCAACCCCTTCATTTATACACTGAATTCATGTCCCCTTGCCTATAAAAGATTCAATGCCTAACATTGCCTTTTTTCCCTGCATTTTTATTATTAACATATATTATTTGTTTCAAGGGTACAGATCTGTGATTCATCAGTCTTACACAAAATTGCCTTTCAATCTTTTATGTCATTAACCTCTCTCTTTCTCTTCTGGATCATTCACAACAGTATACAAGTATACTATAATAAGTAGTCATTAACCTTCCCTGGGCTCCATGTCTCCCTCCTGCCACTCCCTAGCCTCTTCCTTTATTAGCAAACCTCTTGGAGAGAGTTGTCTAGTTTCAATGTCTACACTTCCTTGCACTCATTCACTCATCTACCTATACTAGGCACAATGTTGCCCCTGAAGTCCAATGAGATCATATTTAATGATGTTACCAACTTGCCAAATCCAATAGCCAACTTTTATTTTTCATTTTATTTGAGCCACCAGCAGCATTTAACAGGAATAATCATTCATTCCTTATTGAAGAAATTTCTTTATTTGGTTTCTAACATATCAAACTCACCTAATTTTTCTCTTCCTTCTCACTGGCTTCTAATCTCAATTGCCTTTAATGGGTTCATTTCTTGCTCCCGGGCTCTATTAGATGTTCTCTGGTCTCAGTCCTTAGCCCTCTTCTTTTTTTATTGAAGATACCATGCTTCTTATTGCATTTGGATTAGAATCTGCTACAGTTCCATTTTATTTGGGGTAAGATTGCAAGAAGAAGAATCCTAGTGACTCAGTTTTCTGAGTATCAAAAGGTCTATATTATTCATATAGTGTTCGATCAACTAATACAAGGCTGGTGATTTTATTTTCATTGCAAGCAAAAAAAATCTATATTTTTATCATGAATATATTATATAGAATAAATTAATGAGCATGGGCATCCCAATTAAAATGGAAGGTTACATTTCTGGGAAATTAGATATTTTTGGAAATTTGCCCTCTCTCAGTAAATGAGGCAGAGCATGATGAGATTTAAATGAGACCTTTCCTCCACATATTCTCCCACAGCTGTTTATTGATCACTTGTGGTCCCAAGATGTTAATATTCTATGCCTTATTTTCCTTATCTTTCTGAAAAAGCTAATCAGTAATAATATTTTGAAAATTTCTAGTACTCATATAATCAAAATTCTTTCCTTCTATGTTTTATTCTCAAAAAACTATTGTGACCTAAAATGTTTACTTTCATTTTGATGAATTGGAAACTTTTGTGATTATAATCTTTATTTCCTTCTTGCCCACATTCACTACCTTGGCAATTAAATAAATAATAAGTAATAAATAAAATCCTCAAAGAAACAAATTGTCAGTGAACATAAAAATATTATAAGTAAAATGATGTAAAATTATATGCCATGCAAACAAAAACCAAAAAAGTTTAATGACTATAGTACTAGATAAAACAGGATTTTTATATATTATGTCTTGTATTTACATTATGCCTCCTGTAAAATACACAAAGCTCTGAATATCTTTGTGTTTTCATTAGATTATTTAGCCCATTTAGATATTTTTTAAGTTTTAATTTATGTTCCATTTAGTTAACAAACAGTGTAATATCAGTTTCAGGTATACAATATAGTGTTTTAATACTTCCATATAACAGCAGGTGCTCATCACAGTAAGTGCCCTCCTTAATCCCCATCATCTATTTACATCCCCCAACCCACCTAGCTTCTGGTAACCATCACATTGTTCTCTAATGTTAAGAGTCTGTTTCTTGGTTTGCCTCTCTTTTTTTCCCCATTTGCTCATTTGTTTTGTCTCTTAAATTCCACATATGGGTATGTGGAATCATTTGGTATTTGTCTTTCCCTGACTGATTTATTTTGCTTAGCATAATACTCTCTACCTCTATCCATGTCATTGCAATGGCAAGATTTCACTCTTTTTTATCACTGAATAATATTCTGTTGTACACATTTTCTTTATACATTCATCAGTTGATGGACATTTGGGCTGCTTCCATAACTTGGCTATTGTAGATAATGCTGCTATAAACATTTAATCTAAGTAGTGATATATTGGTGTTCTTATTTATCAAATTTGTGTACCATTTTTTCCTGCTTTTTTACCTTTCCCCCCTCTTTTCTTGTCCTATGTTTATTATTTGCATTAGTTTTTTTTGCCCTTAACTTGTGAGCTATGAATTCTTTCTGTGGTTACACTAGAGACACACATATATCTGTACAATATTACCTGTTTGACTTACTAAAACTAATGAAATTTTAATTTGTTATATACCTAACAATCTAACTTCAAAATATATAAAGCAAAAAATAGAGAAATACAAGTACAGAAGTTCATAATTATAGCAGAATACTTAGGTTACAAAAGCATAAATCCCCAATATAAAATATTACAATAATTTTTAAATAAAAGAACTATTAAGAAAGGTATTTCATTTGTATCTTTGGGGTAAATACCTAGTACTGCAATTGTTGGGTCATAGGGTAGCTCTATTTTTAACTTCTTGAGGAACCTCCATACCATTTTCCAGAGTGGCTATACCAGCTTGCATTCCCACCAACAATGTAGGACGGTTCCCCTCTCTCTGCATCATTGCCAACATCTGTTGTTTCCTGACGTTAATTTTAGCCATTCTGACTGGTGTGAGGTGGTATCTAATTGTGGTTTTGATCTGTATTTCTCTGATGCCACGTGATGTGGAGCCTTTTTTGTTGTGTCTGTTGGCCATTTGGATGCCTTCTTTGGAGAAATGTCTGTTCATGTCTTCTGCCCATTTCTTGACTGGATTATGTGGTTTTTTGGGTGTTGAGTTTGATAAGTTCTTTATAGATCTTGGATACTAGCCCTTTATGTGATATGTCATTTGCAAATATCTTCTCCCATTCCGTAGGTTGCCTTTTAGTTTTGTTGACTGTTTCCTTTGCTGTGGAGATGCTTTCTATCTTAATGAAATCCCAATAGTTCATTTTTGCTTTTGTTTCCCTTGCCTTTGGAGACGTGTCTAGCAAGAAGTTGCTATGGCTGAGGTCAAAGATGTTGCTGCTTGTGTTCTCCTCTAGGATTTTGATGGATTCCTATCTCACATTTAGGTCTTTCATCCATTTGAGTTTATCCTTGTGTATGGTGTAAAAAGTGGTCCAGTTTCATTCTTCTACATGTGGCTGTCCAATTTTCCCAACACCATTTGTTGAAGAGACTCTCTTTTTTCTACTGGATATTCTTTCCTGCTTTGTTGAAGATTAGTTGACCATAGAGTTGAGGGTCCATTTCTGGGTTCTCTGATCTAGGTGTTTGATCTAGGTGTTCCACTGATCTGGGTGTCTGTTTTTGTGCCAGTACCATACTGTCTTGATGATTACTGCTTTGTAATATAGCTTGAAGTCTGGCATTGTGATCTTTTTCAATATTCCTCTGGCTATACGGGGTCTTTTCTGGTTTCATACAAATTTTAGGATTATTTGTTCCAGTTCTGTGAAAAATGTTGATGGTATTTTGATAAGGATTGCACTGAATGTGTAGATTGCTCTGGGTAGCACAGACATTTTAACAATATTTGTTCTTCTAATCCATGAGCATGAAATGTTTTTCCCTTTCTTTGTGTCTTCCTCAATTTCTTTCATAAGTGTTCTGTAGTTTTTAGAGTATAAATCCTTTTACCTCTTTGGTTAGGTTTATTCCTAGGTATCTTATGGTTTTTGGTATAATTGTAAATGGGATTGATTCCTTAATTTCTTTCTTCTGTCTCATTGTTAGTGTATAGAAATACAACTGATTTCTGCGTGTTGATTTTATATCCTGCCACATTGCTGAATTGCTGTATGAGTTCTAGCAATTTTGGGGTGGAATAGTTTGGGTTTTCCACATAAAATATCATTTGTGATACTCACTGTGAAGAGTGAGACAAATGTAGTGATGTGAAGGGGCACTTGCACTCCAATGTTTATAGCAGCATTACATAGGCATGGATGGAACTGGAGGGTATTATGCTGAGTGGAATAAGTCAATCAGAGAAAGACAATTATCATATGGTTTCATTCATGTGTGGAATATAAGAAACAGCATGGAGTATCACAGGGGAGGGGAGGGAAAACTGAATGGGAAGAAATCAGAGAGGAGATAAACCATGAGAGACTTTTAACATAGGAAACAGAGGGTTGCTGGAAGGAGGTGGGTGGGGAGATGGGATAACTGGGTGTTGGGCATTAAGGAGGGCACGTGATGTAATGAGCACTGGGTATTATATGCAACTGATGAATAACTGAACTCTACATCTGAAACTAATGATGTACTATATGTTGGCTAATTGAATTTAAATTAAAAAAAAAAGAAATGTAATTCATTTTAGGCTACAGCCTGAATTATACAGCATGTATTATAATCAGTCCCCACAGTGTCTTTAAGCTCAACTCCTTCATGTCTACTTAAGAAGTATGTCACATAGCAAGTAATAAACTTTGGAAGACATGTTATTACCAAAAGAAAAATCTTGACTCTGCTCTAATTGGTTTAAATATGAAAATTATTTCCAACTTTGATTTTTTACTTCTGATAATAAATTATTTGCCATATACTAGCTGTGTGTTGTGAAATATAACAGAATTGATCACAACACACAGCTTGTCATGACACTGTGGTTGATGATCACTGGTATATTCATCAATGTAAGGCAAGGCTCACAGTAAGGTCTGAAGAGAATGGCTAAAGACGACATTTTTCAGAAAAGTTGAAAATCTTCTCACACTATCATTAAAATAACCCTGCTCTGAAGCCAACATCCTTTTGGAACTTTATTCTAAAGGTGGCATAGGCAAATATTAAAAGAAACTGTGAAGATCCTAAGGATACACAGTGATGAGGTAAGGATTATAGTACAAATCTACTCTTGTGTCTATGTGGATTTCATGATAGATTATTTGATTCAACATTCTCTTCTGTTTCCAATTCCTATTCCCCTGAGTTCCATTTCTCTGTTTGGTTAATAATGATAAATTTTCCTATGTAACAATTTTATATGAAAGCTTCCAATGAATACTTTGAGTATAGGAAAAGGACACACTTTATGGATTACAAAAATCAGAAAAATCATTGCAATTTTTAACCTATGTAAAATACTTTGTTTTATTGGATTCAAGGAATACTTGATCCAAGTGCACATGGATTTGCCTAAAATAAATGCTAGTATTCTATGATCTCCAGACGCCTGTTCTCAAATAAATAAATGCTTTTATCACTAAAAAGTAATTAGACACTATCTTATCTAAAAGTAGTTTTCAGGTAAGTGTGTAGCAAAATTATGGAGAAGTTATGGGGAAGACATTTGTAAGCTTGAAATAACACTTAGTTTAACTTTTCAAACAGTGTACTACCTTAGTAATCTTATTTTGATGTTTCTTACCTATTCAAGTGTACTTGAAATTGTTTAGTAGTGTAGGAGAATCAGTGTTTAAAATTATTGGGGGGAAAAAAATAAAGCAGAGTTTCTGAAAGATTGATCCAAAACACTTGCATTACAATTAGATGACTGCCTATTTACAATGGCATCTCTTGGTTCCCACTGAGGAGCTCCCAGCTCAGCACTTCTGGGATTCAGCCCACTAATCTCACCCCCACCTATCAAATCATTTAATTCAAGTTAAATAACAAATATGTAACCTTAGTTCCTAGAACTCCTAGAAAGGCCAAATTGGGAGGATGTTATCATAACAGAGTCTCATTTCAGATATAAGCATAATCTGTGTCTTCACAGCTGTGTGTGTGTGTGTGCGCGCACATGCGTGCACGCATGCTCGTGTGTGTTGCTCTCAAGGAAGAGAACACATTGGGACTGGAGCAGGGGGAAGCTGGGCAGAGTGAGCAGGGACCTATCTTGGTGAATTAAGAATTACATGCAGAGGATGCAAAGTGGGAAGCAGGTACCTTAAATTAATTGGGAGTGTTGAAGAGGAACTTAATGTTTTCTGATAATTTTAAAGCAGATAGTTAAAGATGGGGGTGTAGCTTTTCTGAGGTAAAGTGACTAGGCTGCAGCAAGCAAATGGGAACTCCAGTGAACATTTATTTTTACTCACTTGAGAAATGTAAATGTTCTCCTCAAATTAGCATAAGGAAGACTAAAGTTAAATTTAGCAGTAATTGGTAAGAACAGTGGAAAATTAATCAAAAAGTTACCAGACTATACCTAAGTACTCTACATTTTAATATCTTGTATGCATCCTTAAATGTGTGATAAAATTTCTACTTTGAGGGTTTGATTATTTGTGTTATTTTAGTAACCAATTAATAAGAGATACAAGTATAATTCTCCAAACACAACTCAGAAAAAGAAAAAAAAGATAGTTAATTTTAGCACACACCAAACACAGGTCAGATCCCTATCAGAAGAGACTCAAGAGAATCAGAATCATATTAAAACTAATAATTATAAGAAGGTCAATAAGGGAAAAAATAGTTTACTCATCATGATATCAAGGAACAAAGGAAATACTGTGTTTGACATTAATCCTCAAGAATCCTTAGTTAAATCATAGGGATAAAAAAATTAAGTCAGAACACTTTTAAGACAGATTAGACGCATCTGTGCTGTGTTAAGCCCTCATGTAGTAAATCAAAAATTGCCATAACAAGGAAATCGGGTGCAACCCTCAAATGTAAGTCACAAAAGTCTCAGAATGTAGCCCCCTCATTGGAAGCATTCAACAGCTACTCTAAAATGAGTGTGTGTGTTGGCCAAAAAATCTTGATAGAGAACTATATGCAAGAGAAGAGAGCAAGGAAGAATCAGGTACTATGTTTCCAGGCAATGAATGAAGGAAAAACTTAAAACTAAAGGGGAAGTGCTAAAGGGAATAAAAGATAAGGAAACAGAGCAGCCCCTGGGCTCTGCTCCAGCAAAGCCCTCTTAGAATCTGTCCTTGAAAATGGCAAATTGAATTCAAAGATTGTTATTACTTGACAGATCAAACTTACTACATGTACATACTTTTCTCCATCATCTTATGAACCCCAGTGAATATAGCCATGTTGTAATTATTAATGAAAGCTACAGAAATTCTCAGTCGTCAAACAACATCTAAGACAAATACCCAACTATTCTAATATTTCCAATTTTTCTGTATCAAAAATGAAAAACCTATTTCTTTTTAAGTGTATGTTTCATATTTGTGGTTGCAGATGATAGGAATAGGGTTATTAGCTCTGGCAGGTCATGTGGCTAGAAAAAACTTATCCCAGCTCTCCTTTTACAAACTGTGTGAGCTTAAGCAAGTGGCTATCCTGTTTTCTGACTCTCCCAGTCCCAATGATTCTCCCTTTCTGTCGCTCAAGAATTCGAAGATAACAGTTATGTAACTAATTTTTTTTAGAAGAGTTAAAAAGCATTATACAAATGGCATGTCCAGCATTGCCTTTGTATGAGTGAAGAGAAACTGAGAAGTTAGGAAATTTGAAATTCCCTCCCCAGGCTGAGCTATGAGAAAATCTGCCTATCCAGACCCCACTGGTCATCCAACAAGCATTTGTCAACAGGTGACCTACACCAAGACTTTGTTGAGCCTCACCTGAACCCATTTCAATGGTTCAGCTTATTCATCTGTTTTTAAAAAGAGAGAGGGAGAGAAGTGGGGGCTGGACAAAAGACAAGGGAAGATCCTTGGTGTTCTGAGAGAGGACAGTGGTATAGATGCTTGAGTCCCAGTGCTGGTATGTGGATAACACTGGGCAGTGATGAAAATTAACCCTCATGACAATCTCAGTTTCCTGTGAATTTTAGGCCAGAAACAAAGAGAGATATTGAATAGTGATGGCAGTAAGAAGCAAAAATCAGAAATGAGAGAAATCAGTAAGTGGACAGATTATTCAGGTCCAGTTAAGTCTGTAGATTATGGGGGGGAATGGGGATGAGAGTTTTCCTAGAATGTCAGGAACATGATGTATGCACAAAAATTCACTTAAGCCAGAGTGAAGCATTTAACAATAAAGTCTGTCATGGCTCCTACACATTGCCCTGGATAATAGAGAGCCAAGTGTCTTCCACAAATGACAGACTGCTCTAATTCAGCAAATAGAGCAGAAGACTTACAATGAGAGACAAAATAAATGAGTGTTAAAGTGCTTCTTTAGAAGAACTCTTAGTTCTCATTTGGCCCTGTGTGAAGGTTCTGCTCTAAGGCTGACTTTAATGGAGATAGACCAGCCAACCAATTTAATTACCAAGGATTAAAAAGGTCAAAATAATGAAGGTGGCTGGTTTGACTAAGTGAATGAGGAATCAAGAACATGATTTTGCAACCTGTAAAAAAAGAAGCAGACACCCAATTCTAAAAGCAACAATCCAAGGATGGACCCTAGGTCATCCTGCATTGTGGACAGATGGGCACTGTTTGGGGTCTCCATGTAAACTCAGATTGATGGGCTTTCTTTGAATGTATTTCAACATCTATGAAATAACAAATACTTCCACCAGTGAACCAGGCCTGGTAGTGTGAAAAGTGTTTTCTTTTGGTCCTGAGGTACTTTGTAGTGGAAAACCATCACACAGACCTGAGGGAGTTCTGGACTGAAAGGAGGTTACAGGATGTCAGTCCTAGATCTTTATTACCTTGGGTAAAACACACAATCCTTCTCTTGGTCTTTCACTTCCTCCATTTGGAACTGAAACATGAGCGATCTTTTTCTTATAATATCTCAGGGAATCTAGCCCATTAACTGGTACTTCTTAAAGTGCTTGGTAATTGATTAAACTTTTACTTGAGAGGGATATGTGGAGATGTGTCTTTCAGTTGGAAAGGTATAATTGAAACCTAACCACAAAGCTTTCCAGTTAACAGTGAATATGTGTTTCCCCAGATCCCCAGAAAGAGAGTAACATCTTCCAATCCTCACCACTTCGCTCTGCTATTTCAGGACGTCCTCTGGGCAGGCTCATATGTTCTCTTTACTGAGGTTCTTCTGATCACCAATGACATCTTTCTCCTCTTGGACTCTTGGCAATAGACCCCTAGGTCTTGAGTTGGTTTGGATCTGTGGTGGGATGTCAGGACTCCTTTTCCCCTTTAATTTCTAGAAGTGATTTTATGAGCCCTTGGTTCATAGGCTGCCACTCCTGAGGTAGCTGGTTTCATTCTGATCCTCTTTCACTATCATTTCTGTTCAGTATCATTTCTCTGTTCTAGCATCTTGATGGATGGGAGCAAAAGCAATTCCTCTTCCCTAGGCTCCAGATCAAATTCCCAGAGGGAAAAGTCTAGGACAAAGCTTCATTCAGATAAAAATAAATATCTGTTTACACTAAAAAGTAACTTGCCACTAGGTTTAAGGTGAAGGAGGGGACATCCCACCACCCTCCTATCCCCCAGGGGTGGAGGTGGGACTCTTGTCATTATAACAGATCTTCCAAAGACACCTCTACCAATCCTTTTCTTCACTCTGACAACCCTTTGTATAATTGATCTGGCTGGGAATTCAAACTGGGGTAATATGTGTGCATATATGATCTAGCTTTGAAAATTCTCATTTTATTTCTATATCTTGGTTCAAATTAATTTTAACATCCTGTTACACATTCAGTGATAATACTATTTCTTTATCTTGTATATTGAACATGGTGTGAATTCTTTGGAGACATTTCTTTCTGGTGTTATCACAATAATTGTTTTTTATAGCACTTTGTTTATCTTGACACTGTAAATCGTGTAACTAACTGTATGTTCTTTTCCATGTAATATCCACAGCTTAGTTTGTACCTTGCTGATAGCACATGTACAGGACTCTACATTGTGATATTTGTATAACCTTATGCCTGGTACCATTTTCATTTAATTCCTGCCCTACTTTGATTTTTCCATTTGATTTCTGAAAGGCAATCGGGTATAAAGTTAAGAACTCAATCTTTAAAGTAGGACAGATGTGGGTTTATATTCTGACTTCACCATTGCTGTGTGATTTTTTCATTCCTTCTTACCTCAATTTCCTACTGGAAAATTATGGTAAAAATACCTGCTCCTTAGTGTTACTACGAGAATGATGTATATAAAGTACGTAGCACAGTGACTGGCACATAGTGAGTGTTCAAGAAATAGAAGCTACCACAACTATTACATATGTTTATCTTATCTTTCTACTCTTCATGTATCTGTAGGCTGTCCTGAATTCTTTCTGGCAGTAAATGCAAAGAGAATAAAGGAAAAAATAAAAGATTTGCATTTACAGAGCACTTCTGTTGTGAAAATTCATTTAACATCTTATTTCTTCTCATTGACAGAAAAGATATTATTCCTCTTTTCAAGGCACAGAAGCTCCCTCAGAGAGGTTAAGTGGTTTACCCAAGATCACACAACTTGTGAGCAAGTTGCAAGCCCACACCCTCTGACTCCAAGTCTAGTGAGCCTTTCACTACATCAAATATCTTCACGGTGACTCACACTACCAAAATTCTTCAACAACTGCATGAGTAACAGTGAATAAACAAAAAAATCCCCATTTTTGGTGACACAAGCACCATTAAGTGTCAATCATTTTCCTACTAAACCGTTTACAGCATCAGAATCTCAAAGTAGATTGAGAAAATCTTACCAAACTGTATTTTTGCTCAGTTGCTTCTTTTCATAGGCTTTTGGTTATTTCCAAAAACAAGTTACTTTCTTTTCTCCTTTCCCAAACACCTGCTTTACCAACTTACCCTCCCCTTCTCTCCTTGCAGCTAGGTATCAACTTCATCTACCCTTTCCCTTAATTATATCTAATGCAGCACTTATCCTATCAAACTTTACTGCCTCCCAGTTCTCCCCATGCACTCTGGATTTAATGACTACTTCCTATGTGATCTACCTGCCCACTCCCACTATCCTACATGTCAGGACCAAATGCAGGATAGCCTGCATTTTTTTTCTTTTTCAATACTACCTTTATCATGTAGACTTTGGGGTTCTCTGTTAGCCTCCTTTTCGGTTGTATTTTTCTCCATCTGCCACGTGAGAACCTCCCTATCTATAGCTCTTTAGCATCAACAATACTCAACTTTGAGCCTTGTGCTCCCTGAAAATAGGGACAGTCAAGAAAACCACTCACCTTTTTGTGTTCTGGCTAACAGCAAAGGACCACCTTGTCCTTGCATGTTCCAAGATAAGACCCCCCTCTACCCCTTCTCAATGACCCTTCTATTTTATAAAACCCTGTATTTTTCATTCTTCCTGAAATGTTCCTCACTAAGGAGCACTGTCCCACTGCAATAGCTGGAATAAAATCTTATCTTTAATGTCCATTACATTTTGTCTTTCACCTCATCTGTTTGTTACTCCTATTAACAGGAAGCTTCAACTTTAGACAAGGCAGCCTTTCTTCTGACCATACACTCATCCTCTTAGTTTCCTCTTTTTGACCCTTGTACATGTGGTCCCTGTCTCTGTTGAATCTTAGCCCTCCTCCCCCATACCTATGAAAATCTTTCTCACTCTGCATCATCTATATATTCCAGTTTAAATTTCACTTATTTCATGCTATGTGTTGTTGATATCCACCTCTAAATTCTTACCATTCTTATGATTTATATCTATATTATAAAACATGTTGGCATAGTGAGATATGTATTTCAAGCAAGATTTTGATTTCTTTATCTTACAGATTTTTTTTTTTTTGTCTTTTTTCATGGCTCCCTCCTCTGCCTCCAAATTTCCCTCAAAACCAAGAATAAGAGTAGGCAGCTAATTGTTACTCAACAGATATTTGCAATTAATTCCAAAATGGGCTTTTCCTTAGAAATACAAAACCTGACAGCTTTTCATGGCTTACCTAATGAAATAAAAATAAAAGGGAATCAGATAATATAACTGGCAATATGACATTAAGGACTTGTTTTTAAATATGAAATACATTTCTTGATATATTATTTTAATTGACTGATTTAGTTCTAATTGTTTCCTTTACCTTAGCTTTGTATACTATCATTGCTATTTACTTAAAGCTCCATAATTGGAGTTTCAGAATAATTTCTTGAATTAATGAGAAATAGAATGTTTTGGTATGGATACATCAAGAAAGGATGATGAGGAACCTGGGGGGCTCAGGTGGTGAAGCATCTGCCTTTGCCTCAGGTTGTGATCCCAGTGTCCTGGGATGGAGCCCACATCATCAGCCTCTCTGCTTAGCAGGGGCCTGCTTCTCCCTTTCCCGCTCCCCCCTCCCTGTGCTCTCTCTCTGTCAAATAAATAAATAAAATCTTAAAAAAAAGGATAATCATATTACAGCCTCCCTGCTGGGGTGGTCTCCGGATTGGAAGGGTAAAGTAGGCAATCTTTCATGGGGCAAATAATTTTAAGGAAGGTATTTAATCTCATTCTCTAAATTTGGCTTTGTGTCTACGTAGTTAGGGGATGCTTTGTGAGCTATCCTTTGTAAACAGTCATTGAAGCCCATAAACAAACCAGAGATTAAACTCACACAAAATTAGAAGAACTCATTTGGATATAAATGACAATAACAGTGACGGAGACAGGTAACACATAGCAGGAAGTCATTAAAGTATGTGCACACAAAAGTGGCCATAAGAATCACCCCAATCCCAAATTCAAGGAGAAATGGGGGGAAAAAAAAAAAGGCGAGAGGGAATCCCAGATTGGGGAAGTCATCCAGCTTAAAATAAAGGTTAATCCTTTTTTCACATATATACTCATGAACACACACACACACACACACACACACACACAATTACATTGTTTTTTTCACAAATGCACCTGGGTCATGTAACTCTAAAATTTAATATTAAAATTAGGTCTTATACCCTCAGTATTCCAGTAAAAAGCCTGATTATATTACTGTTACTTCTCTTTGTTTTCTTAATTAAAACCCTACTTGGAAAAAAACCAAAAACCTACTTGGTCTGAATCCAAGCAAAGATTTTTTATTTTTTTTAAGATTGTATTTATTTATTTGAGAGAGAGAGAGAACACAAGCAGGGGGAGGGGCAGAGAGAGAGAGGGAGAGAATCTCAAGCATACTCCAGCCTAAACATGGAGCCTAATGCAGGGCTCGATCTAATGACCCTGAGGATCATGACCTGAGCTGCAATCAAGAGTTTGACGCTTAAACCAACTGAGCCACCCAGACACCCCAAGCAAAGATTCTTTTCTTTCCCCAGGTACTGTTTTCCCAGTCATCATCACCACCACCTGGCTAGGTTTTCAGTGCCTGATAGTCCCATTCACTGCTCCATCCTATGCCTGAATGTGAATCAGTGGAGCAAACCTGACCAAAAATACCCAGCCCCTTAATGGATCTGCACAGCTTTGCCTTGTTTCCGAAGGAAATAGCCACAGAAAAGAAAAATATATCATTCTTCCTTTATCTTTTGTTTCACATATATGCAAACATACAAACTACATGTACCTATAAACAATTTTGTTTATTGGAATGATTTTGTTTAGGGGAGTCAGCACTTTTCATCTCTCTCATTCTCTTCCTCCTACTACTAAGATATGCAACCAGTTTATCAAGGAGTCTCAACATGTTAGCATGATACATTTTTTTTTTTCAATGATTACATCCTGTGATTGTTAATTTTATTTGTCAATTTGGCTAGGATATGGTACCCATTTGTTTGGTCAGACGTTAGTCTAATTAGAGCTGTAAAGATATTTTGTGGATGTGATCTAAATATATATATATATGCACATATATCCTATTGACTCTTTTTCTGGAGAACCCTGACTGATGCACTTCCTAACATGAGAAATATCCTTTTACTTCTGATGCCAAAAGGATCTGGGACATGGTAAAGACAAAAGAGAGTCTTTGGGTCCTAAAAGAGTGAGTCAGGACAATACAGAACCTATAGGAATAGCATGAAGTGAAGATTTTCAACTTTCACTGGTGATTTTGGTCCCATAATGGGAAGATTGTGTAGCAAGGAATGAATAATCTGATTTCACTGTCTACATTGATCTCACTCACCAGACAATTGCTTGGCATCTTCGTTTGCTTTAGTGGGAATCACCTAAGAGAAGTTTCTGGCTGACTGCCCCTTGACTATCTTTATGTATCTTTAACATGGAGACAACCAGCTACACCACAATTAAAACCTCATGCCATGACTGGTAAATAAATAGGGCAAATAAGACGAGACAAAATGAGGCACCACACAGCAAATGTGAATATAGCAGTGTGAGAAAAAGTCTTGCTACTTATTCCCGTTCCTTACTTCCATGAGAATCTGTTTCCGTAGCCAACACATTAAGTCTCCTCTCTTACGTCTTTAGTCAACATCAAGTGGCATAACCAGTATCAAGCACTGAAATTCACAGGGGGTATTAACAATAACACTGCACTCAGCAAGACAACACAATAAACAGATCCGCCTACTAAGTATACCTAATGCGACATCTGTTTCCAGGAAGTGCAAAATGCCTTTCAGAATCTATTCTCATTGCACTGTGGGAAATGTAAAACTCAAGTATCAGAATTATCTTTCTTTACAGGAGACTGAGCGATGATTTGCCCATAGACTACGGAGGAAATCAGAATTAGAATGCTAATTTCTATCTAAATCTTAGTCAAACCTTCATTCATCAATCCTCATTGCTTTTTCTGAGGAATTAATTTACCTCCCCAAGAACTGAATCAAAGAGCAGTGGAATCTCCTAGAGCTATGTTGTCTAATAGAGCAGCCATTAGTCATGTGTGGCCTTTGAGCACTTGAGACGTGGCTAACCCAATTGAGATGTGCTGCAAATATAAAATACACATCAAATTACAAGCATTTAGCACAGGAAAAATAATGTAAAGTAGCTCATTAACAAGTGTTTATATTAATTGCATACTCAAATAATATCTTGGTATAATGGGTTTCTTATTTTTTAACATATCTACTAGAAAATTTAAAACACCACGCAGAGGTCACATCTGTGGCTTGCAACATATTTCTATTGGACAGCACTGCTCTCTCTGGGAGCTGAAAGCTTCTCCTTTCCCCACTTCTCCCCTGGACAACTCTTCTTTTCACTCTCTTCCATGTTCCTTATCCTTTCTGCTTGTTATTTTGATCTTTGTTGCTAATTTTCCCTTCTTTGTTCTATTTCTCTGAGATTTGGAATAGAGAGAAAGCTGAAGGTGGTTAATGGGAAGGAGAAAGGAAGATGAAGTGGGAAGTGCTCTGTGGTTCGTGGTCTTCATTTTGTGTATATATGTCCACCATTTTTGAAGTTGGCTCTATAGAGATGACAAAAAAGGCAATCACGGGATTCAGCAACTCATTCCCTCATTTCCCTAGGGAATGATCTCCAACCACTGTATTCCTTGAGGAGATACATGCCTTTTTTCCTTAGGAGGGAACAGTAGAGAGCTATTTCACAGATCCTCTGTACCATCACCTGTACTTGCCCCTCAGGGCAAGCGGCTAATTAGATTAGTAAGATTTGGAGAAAAGCCTGACAATCATTGGACCACAAGAAATAAGAGGTGGGGCATTACATTAAATCTCAGACAGCACCTGGCTCCTTCTGAGTTCTTAGAGCACTGTTGCAGGAAGAGCCATTTTTTGGAACCCCAAAGTCCAAGTCCTAATCCTTAGAACCTATGAATCTTATTTTACGTGACAAAAGGGACTTTGAAGATGTGATTAAGATCTTTTTTTAGATTTTGAGAGAGCGAGAATAAAAGAGAGAGCATGAGAGTGGGGAGGGGCAGAGGGAGAGGGAGAAGCAGACTCCCCACTGAGCAGGGAGCCCAAGGTGGGACTCGATCCCAGGATCCTGACCTGGGTGGAGGGCAGATGCCTAACCAACTGAGCCTCCTCAGGTGCCCTAAAATAAAGATCTTGAGATAGAAATTACCTAGGATCATCTGGGTAGGTACAATGTAATTACAGGGGTCTGAGAGTGAGCAAGAGATTCAAAATCAGAAAGGGATATAATGATGGTAGCAGAGGGAGATGTGGGGTGGGAAGAAATGTGGGGGGCCCCTAGGAGCTAGAAAAAAACAAGGACATGGATTCTGCCCTAGAGCTTCCAGAAGGAACTAGTCCTACCAACACCTTGATTTTAGTCCACAGAGACTGATTTTAGTTTTCTGACTTCCAGAAATGTAAGATAAAAAAAATTGTGTTGTTTTAAGCCACTAAATTTGTGGTCATTTGTTACAGCAGCAAGAGGAAACTAATATATCCTAGAGGAGCCCAGATGCAGCTGATTCTTTCAGGCTGTCCTAACTGATGGGGCCAGTGAAGCTTAAGCTCAACTACATGAACCTGTGCAAATCAAAGCTGTGAGGTTTCTAAGGGTTTGGTGGGAAGGAAGCCCCTCTGCATTCCCCACTTTGGTCACTCCAGAAAGCCCTGAAAAACTCATTCATTTCCCCACTTCACCCAGTTGTCTATGTTTATTTAATGTCTGCCAGAAGTCTGAAGGCAAGGGTTATTTGGCAGGACTCAGAGAGGGAAGCCAATTCTAGATATGTTTAAACTTCCTTTCAGACTTATGAATTCAAGAACCAAAGGCTCCAGTTCCAATGCCACTTCCTGGCTTCCCCTCCTCAAATTCCTCAACCCCATTTTCATTTGCCCCATGATTCAACCCTATACCTCAATACTATATGCATTTATGGAATGCCTTCTAGGTACCCCGCTCTACTGCAGACATTGCAGTGGTGTTCTGAAATGTATACGGAAAGTTGTTTTTTTCTTCAAAGAAACAATTTCAGAGAGCACAAGTTCTACATATATGAAATGGGGAATGTGCAAAGTGTTTCTGGCTATTTTAGGAAATGAATGGTTCAAAAAAAATGAATGGTTCAGATTCTAAGTGTATTGCATTTTGTTAGGACTTTATTTGTTCATGATCATGGTATTTATCGTCACCCATTTGGTTACTTGAGAGATTTAAAGCAACTGATTAGCATTATTTTAAATATGCATATAGTGTTTTGCAACTTATAGAGTGAATTTACATATATATTATTCTCACAATTCTGTGAAATCAGCAATAAAGTCTTCATTTGTGATATGAAGCTAGATGAGAGTCTGAGAAGTTTATGTGCTTTCCCAAAGTTTTATAGGGAATAATGGATGGAGTCTTCAGGAGAACCCAGAGCCTGTGGAGTCCAGATCCAGCCACATCTTTTCTCAATTATATATTAGAAATTTCATGTGAATTTTCCTCTATCGTTTGGTTCCAAAGTTGGGATTTGAGCTTTGAGACCAATAAACATACCTCTTCATAACTCACACCACAAGTTACCATCAGGCTGGCAGTCTCATAGCCCCTGATGAGAGATATAAGGTCATAAGACTTCATCCATACAAAACTAAAAACCTAATCCCTCTGGGAGAGGAATGGGTTCAACAATTGGTTTGTTTTATTTTTTGTTTGTTTGTTTGTTTTTGAGCATAGTTGACACACAAGTTTCAGGTGTACAACATAGTGATTAGACAAATTTATACATGCATAGGTTGGAAGAATTAATATTGTTAAAATGTCCATATTACCCAAAGCAATCTACAAATTCAGTGGAATCCCTATCAAAATACCAATGGCATTTTTCACAGAACTAGAACATATAATACTAAAATTTGTATGGAACCACAAAGGACCCCAAATAGCCAAAACAATCTTGAGAAAGAAAAAGCTGGAGGTATCACAATTCCAGATTTTGAGATATACTACAAAGCTGTAGTAATTAAAACAGTATGGTACTGGCACAAAAAGACTTAGATCAATAGAACAGTATAGAGAGCACAGAAAGAAACCCATCATTATACAATGAATCTAAAATAAGTGCGATTTTGGGGCACCTGGGTGGCTCAGTTGGTTAAGCCACTGCCTTCGGCTCAGGTCATGATCCTGGAGTCCCGGGATCGAGTCCCACGTCGGGCTCCCTGCTCAGTGGGGGGTCTGCTCCCTCTGACCCTCCCCCTTCTCATGCTCTCATTCTCTCTCTCAAATAAATAAATAAAATCTAAAAAAAAAATAAAATAAAATAAAATAAAATAAAATAAAATAAGTGCGATTTTGAACTGTAATAACAGAGTAACAAAATTTGAGTAAAGATAAACAATACTGAAATCTAGGTCAAATTCTCAAGTATCAGGAACAACAACAAAGTGCTAAAATAACTACAAGCATATCAAAACACAAACTGCAACTATTATTATCTAATTGAATGCCTTTTCTTATGTACTTCAGTTCCTATATATATATATATATATATATATATATATATAATCTTTTAAATAATATACACACAAATTGGAAACTTTCCAATTCCAGTGACTTTTAAAGTAAGTACTTGTGGGGGACTTTGGTAGCTACTTTTTTTTTTTTTTTTTTTTTTTACCTGTCCATGCATTTCTCCCAACGCAACCCCAGCAGCTTTGGAAATAGGCACTCTGGTCACCAAACGAACATGAGCAGAGCCTGGCCAATCAGAGTTCCCCATTCATTCCTGGGAATGTGGTAGTGGTGGACACAAGATCTACGAGGGGCCATTAAGGTCTTTTCCTTTAACAAGACCTTTGGAAAAGGAGGCTCTGTTTAAGCCGCAGTTACTTCAACAGAGAGGCAGTCAGACTGTATCTTTCCACTGACCTGGAAAAGCCTTTGTGCAGAATGAAGCTGAGCAGGGCCAAACTGACAGGAAGCATGGAAGAGAGGAAAAGTCTGGTGGTGTGAGGCCCTGTGTTCTAGACCCTGGGGCTCTAGATCCTGCCGCTCTTCCTTTGAGCTTGTGAACTAGCCCCAGAACAGTCAAGCTACATATGCCAATAAATTGTATCTTTCTTCAAAGTAGTTGTTTAGAAGAGAAGAACGAACTTGCTGACTCTGGGACAGAGGCTGTGGCAGGTTCCCTTCCCCGTTGCAGACAGTGTGACATGTCAAACATTTGGACTTTACCTAGCAAGAGTGGAGGTACTCCAGCATGACCTTGTGCACCAGGCCTCATTTCTTCCTCTCGTTTGAGCTAGAGGGGCTTTCTAATATGTTAGGAGATTTTCCTTAACCTAGGGGTTGATGGCCAGGAGTGCAGTGTGGTATCAGAGATAGAATAGGGGAAAATGTAGAGGGGTTGAAGAAAAGAACGTTATTAAGAAATTAATTCAATGAACCCTGAATTTTTCTAGGCACTAGAGATTCACTAGTAAATCACAACAGAAAAGTCACTGCCGTCCACACTATTTTTAAATTATCAGAAGCGATGAGTTCTATAAAGTAACTGTTGGTCAAGGAAAGCCTTTCTAAAGAGGTATTTAAGCTGCTACCTGAATGACAAGAAGGAGAAAGCCAGGTAAAAATCTGGAGATAACAAAATATTTCTGGGGGAGGAAACAGCAAGTGCCAAGGTCCTAAGAAGGGGGAAGTTTGGTATATTTGAAGAACAAAAAGAAGGCTGGTATGGATGGAAAGCAATATAGTGTAGTGCAAGGGTTTTCAACATCAATGCTGCTGATACTTGGGGCTGGGTAATTTAAAGAGGATGCAGTTAGAGAAAATATGAAATACTCTGCGATACTCAAGAGAATCAACTGAAAAGCAAGAAATGTATAAGATCTCTGGAAACAAAACTATAAAACATTCCTGACGTACAACAGAAGTCACGAAAAATGGAAAAGCACGGTATGTGGTTTACAAAGACTTGGTATCAAAAGGGTTTAAATTCTCCAAAGTCAATCTGTAGCTCTAACATGATTCAAATAAAAATACCCACAGGATTTTGTTCTTGCACTAGATAAGGTGATTATAAAAGCATGTGAAAATATCAACAGGTCAAGAATAGTCAGAAACATTATGAAAAATAAGAGGAATGAAGAGAATTAGCTTTATTGGTTATTAAAACATGGGCAACTTAGTTATAGCAACATGAAGCAGGTTCAAGAATAGACACTGATGAACAGAATCCACTAATACAAACCAATACAAACAAATACAACAAATGAATGTAATTCAATAAATAATAGAAGTGGTATCTCAAATCAATGGGGAAAATATTAAGAATTACATGGTATTGGGATAATTGTATAGCCATCTAGAAAAATAGAAATTAGATTTGAACCAACAACACTTTATACAAAAATAAATTCTAAATGAATCAATGATTTAAATGTATATATAAGACAGAAACCCTAAAATTACTAGGGGGAAAAAAAACAAACCTTGAGAGAATTATTTATAACCGTGGAGCATGAAAGACCTTTCTAATTAAAAGACAATATTCTGAAGCTTTAAAAGAATATAAAAGATTGAAAAGAGTGACTATAAAAATTAGAAATATTCATTGCAAAATCACTATAAGAAAAGCCAAAAGAAAAAAGACAAACTGAGAAAAAAGATTTGCAACCTTATCACAAAGGGCTCATTTAACTTATTAAGAGCTTCTACCAACCAATAAAGACTAGCAACCCAACAGATTTATCATTCCCCACTTGGATATTTTTTTAGAACCATCTAAATATATTTTCAAAAGACTTGATAAAATAAAAAATTTAAAAAATAGTGATTACTTGAGCTACTGTTTGGTTATGCTTCAAAAAAGACTATTACACATAAATACTGACTTGTGTGACTGGGTATTTTTGTACAAATTGATAAGTGTTGTGAGTTTCATAGCTGAGCTGACACAGTTTGAAAATTAATACATGAACTAATAAGACAGAAAATTCACCCAAGGACTGAAGAAGCAGTTCATAACCAGGGATAATTTTAAGAACTTAAACACATTATACAACCACTCTCGTTCTTCTCCATCACCAACTGTTAAACTGACAGAAATTTTAGGAAAGGTTTTAGACTTCAAGGAGAGAAAGGGAAGGGCAAAACTGGATATTTAGAAAACCTTTTTTAGTTCTTCAGAGGCAAGGTGATCAGAGCTGACATTTGGCATATTAAATAATAAAGCACTAAACTAAAAGTCACAAAATCTAGACTCCAAATTTATCTGTGATGGCTGATAGAACACTTGAACACAAAATGAAATGATAGAATGATCTGAATATCCCCAGGATCCCAAGTATCTAGTCTGGTGGGGCCTTGGCACAAAGAGAATGACCCATTTTAGTTCTTTCATTTATCTTTCTAATTCTGATAATGGTTTTGTTTACATGATGGTCTCAGTCTGATTGTGAACAGTATGAAGCAGGTGTATTAGTTACCATTTAATGGCAGTGCATATATCAGGGGAACAAATAACACATGGTTTAAATAAGGGAAAGTATTATTTCTCTTTCACATTAAAAAATAACCAAGTTTAAGAAGTCCCGGGCCAGGGGCGTCTGGGTGGCTCAGTCGGTTAAGTCTGTCTTTAGCTCAGGTCATGATCTCAGGGTTCTGTAACAGAGCCTCGCGTCCTAGGGCTGCCTGCACAGCAGAGAGTCTGCTTCTCCTCTCCCTCTGTCCCTCCCCACCACTTGTGTGCTCTCTCTCTCTCAAATAAATAAATAAAATCTTAAAAAAAAAAAAAAAAAAAAAAGTCCCCAGCTGGCATAGCAGCTTCAGGGCTGTCATCAGAGACTCGGGCTTCTTAACATTCTGCTCACCATCCTAGTGCACGGCTTCCATTTCCAAGGCTGCATCATGGTTTTGGATGGCTGCAAGAGCTTAAGCTATCAAATCCAGTATGCATATAATTACAAATGAAAGAAGACAAACACAAAAGATCATATGTTATATGTGGCAGTTGTCAATTTATTGCCTCTCAGCTCCAAATCTGGTTTGTGATACTGGGTCTTGACCCTGTAAATATTCCCTTTTGTCAGTTCATTCAGTATTGGTCTTATCAATAAATGTTTTTGCAGGAACACTGCAAATCTATAGGAGAAAGAAGGAGCTTCCCCTCCTAGTTCCAGAACACTGATTTGGGTATGCATGGTAGCTGGCAGATTGGCATGTGGGTGATCTGGTAGCACTCACCCTGACATCCCTTGAAGACTCACATAGGCCTGTGTTCTCCACTAGCAGGTAGACTATGACTTCCAGCAAGGTTCCTAGCCACCAGCAGGCTGGCTGTTCCTGCGAGAGCCTTTCCAACCAGGTCTAAAACTCAGGGGTGAGGGTGAAGGCTTCTTTAAATTCCTATCAACTTCCCTGATCATTCTAAGGCCCAGAAGTAGTAGCTGCCATCTGTATTTGCTCTTTTTGTACTAGTATTTTGTATTTTATATTGTTATGAGAATCCTTTTACCAATTTTAGTGGTTAACTACATTTTAATCATTAATAATTCATTAAATTAAATTTTCTGTTACAATTACCATGTGGTTTCCATCTTCTGATGGGACCCTGTCTGTTGACTATGTGATTCCACTTACATGAAATTCAAAATTAGGCAAAACTAATCTATGGTGATAGTGGTTACCTCTGGGAAGTTTATTGACTAGGACAGTCATAAGGGAGCTTTCCAGGGTCCTGGGAATATTTTATATTTTAATCTGGGTAATGATTTCATAAATGTATATACGTAAAATTCCATTAACCTACATGATTAAGATGTGCACACCTTCCTCCATGTAAATTACTCCTCAGTCATAACTGTGGGAAAAACCTATGTTGCAAACTAGAAGAGGAGATAAAGGGATGGATAAATTGAACTCTTCCTAGCTGAACCAACCCCCTTTGAGCAGTTCCCTTGAATATCACACAGCAGGTACTCTGAATGCCACAGGCCTGAACAAAACAACATGGCCAGAACGAGCTGCAAAAAAAGTTAAGTGACAGTGTGCTTAACTCAAAATCAGAGTTCTGTTAGCTAAGGAGAAAGGAAAGTGGGGATGCTGGAGTAGGCAACCAGTAGTCTCTGCCACAACCAGTACTATATCAAATTTACAAAAAATTATTCAGTAACAGCCACTGGATTAAGCACTGGGGAGATAACCATAAACTAACTGGCCAGGCTCCCGACATCATGGAGTTTACGTTCTATCACTTGGCTCTTAGTAGATCCTCAAATAATGTTTACTGAATGAATACGTGAATGATAAGGAAATGAATGAAGGAACAATATTTTTTTCAATGGGAATAAATTACTTAGGGAACCACAACCATAGCTATCATGTTGATAAGACTATGTGCCTCACTAGGAAGAAGTGAGCTATCTTTGAGAGGCAGGTAGGTCTGATACATCATGCACGTAACTTTTAGAAAGCTATAAATCACCGCGCAGAAATGACTTCTCAGTGGAGGCCAGGGCTGAACTCTCTCTATTGGGAATATAGGTCAACGTGTCACCTCTTCCAGAGCCCAGCTGGAATTTGTGGTCTCCCAGACACATGGTTTTAAGTGTAATGACTTAAAAAAAAAAAAAAAAGAAAAAAAAGGCACCAACTAAAATGCCTAATAACCAAATTCCAGGGAAATACATGCTGCCCCTAAAAGAGAAGGAAACATTATAAACCAAAGGCTTTTCAGGGAACAGTTCACCTTGGATGGGATCTCTGAGCCTCAAGCTTGGGTTTAGCTGCAGAAGGCCCTGCACCTTTTTTAGGGCCTCCTGGGACACTTTTGGGGCTCTTATCACTGGGCAGCACACACACACACACACACACACACACACACACACCAAACTTTAATTGAGAGAGCTGAATTTGACAAGACCCACTGCCTGCCTTAAGCGTGAGCCATGAAGAAGATCACAGGGTGTGGCCTTGAGGGTATCACTAGAGAGGGCGAAGAGGGACAGAATTTTGAGGGAAGAATGTTCACAGGACTATGGGAAGAGAATAGAGAAGGAGCCAGAGTCATAATTGTTTCAAACAATTATTCAGAGCTCGTAATTCAAGAGAAAAACCTGCATGATGGATAATACATCAAAGGGAGTTAGAATGGGAATGCATAGACACTGGCTACCACATCCTTTTTACAATGGCACTGAAATGCTATATTGAGGCTTTTTCCTAAATTAGACAGAGAGTTTAGTGAAAAAAATAGCCCAGGAGGACAATGCTGCCATTCCCTAGCTATGGAACTATGAGCAATGACCTATCCAAACCCAATATTGTCAACCACAAAATGGAGGATTATAACACATGACAGGAGTAGAAGCCAAAAAAAGAAAGTTCCTTAGAGCATGATTAAACTTTATCTGCCAGACAGGTACTCACTCTTAAAGAAAAGTTTACAAATGAATCATAAATCATAAATTGCATTGCCATTTCCTGTCTGGAAATGAGAAGTCCTAATAGGCAGTAGCTGTTTAACAGGTGCCTCACACATAATGTTTATTCAAAGCAGACCTTCTGTATGTTTAGTCAATTCATTTTATAATGAGATGGAAATGTTCCTATAATGATGCCCAACTGTAATGGAAGGGTTTGTAATAGGATGCTCTGGTATAAAGAACACTGAATTATGCTTCTATGTATTTATTTATTCACTTATTTACATACACTCTGACTCATTCTAAAAAAAGAATTTAAGGGGATTTGCAACAGAAACACAATAACATGATAAAATATAAATGAAAAAGGGAAAAAACAGTTCAGGGCAAAGATAAATTAGAAGAGCAGGTCATGACATCGTGGAAAACAAAAGAAAGAAATGTATTCTGTAAGGGATTACACACTTGCTATAATTTATTTCTGAAGTTGTTTCTGAACTTCCTGAAACAAAGACAAAAGAGATGGACAGTGACATAGTTCTCATCTAAAGGGAAAAATAAAACCATAACTATTTCCTCAGAAGGACAGGGAATCCAATGATCTGAATTACAGAATGAGTTATATCATCTTGGGTAAGACATCCAACATTTCTGGGTATCTCTAATTCTTCATAGAATGAGGAGCTGAAGGACTTGACTAGGTGACTGAGTTTAGCTCATGTTGTGAGTGGAAGGGACATGTCCATGCCCCTTTCAAATCAAACCTTTTGTGGGTGACCTCCTTTGCCTTCTCTGCAGACTGCAAGCCAGTTCTCAGAGTTTCCCAGGGGGGAATCCATAGCAAGCAGACTCTGAGCTACATGTATATTAGGTTGGGACTAGGGACCAATACCTGTGGAAGGGAGGGGGACAGCAGGAGTTGGTAGGGGGAGGAGTCGAGCTATGAAGCAGGCCTGATGACAGCCAGAGCTAACCCTGTGGGGCCTCAGGAGTTAAACAGCCCAAGAAAGTCAGCTCATGTTGAGCTGAAATGACTAGTGTATCTACTTCAGTCATTTTCTGGATGTGGGCTACTCCAGAAAGTGGCCCTGGGTCAGGCAGCTCTCTCAAGCTGAGGCTGTCCATAAAGATGATAACATCTGAAAGCACATCCAACAGCTGGAGCAATACATCCTTCTTTGCTGGTTCTGGATGGTTCATCTCCATATCCACCACAAAGAGTGACCTTCCAGTTCACAAGCTAATCTAGCCCAGCATCCCTACCTTCCACTCTTTATACTGAACAATTTTAACTTTCAGGTTTACTTGTTACAGCAACTACTTGTATTACTTAACACACACACACACAATCTTGAGGTACGCCTAACATTTGAATAAAAAAGTCTCTACTGATTATGCACTGTAACAAATATTCCTACTCCATTAAACTGAGAGTTAATGCAGAGTCTGAACAGAGCTGTGAAGTTCACAGAATTTGTCTTCAACTTTTGTTCTGTGACTTTCCCATCTTCCCATGCCCACTATCAGCCACTCTCCAACCTACTTCATAAACCAAATATGTATATTCATACTCCTCGTCCTTGCCACCTTTTGAAAATCTTTTAACACTGTCACATACTCAAAACTACTTCTAATAAAATTTATGGGTTTTCCCCCTAGGAAACATATATTTTTAACCCCAGAAATAAAGAGATGTAACCATTACATGGAATTTCACACATACAGCGAATGAGGTAAAGGAAATTTTGAGATAATGGGAACTCAACCAATCTACCAAGAGGGAATACAGTTGTGTTTTTAAGATCAGCCCTCTTTTCAACTACATGGCTCCAAGCCTGAGTCCTAAATGGTTTTAGGCTATAGCAGATAGGAAGTAAAATGTGGTTAATTCAGAAGACTTACCCATATTTATCTCCGAGGACTCTCGTGGGAATTATCAAGTAGTCTTTTCATACTCCTCTACTTGATTCCCCTCATCACTGGTGTTCATTGCCTAAGAACCCACATGAAGCAAGACTTACCTCTGCAGTCACAGTCTCACCAAGGAGGCTGGCATTCCTGGCAAGGATGCTGTCTTTACAAGCTGCCTGAGTGCCTTGAGGTGTCAATGTGGAGTTACTAGAAGAACGTTCTCTAGGTTGGAGCTGCTGTTCCAGATAGAGGAGTGAAGAAAGACTCTCCTACTACAGGGGGCAGATTCTTGAGTGAACACCGTTGCTGCACTCTCATATCCAGAAGAATCCCCTGTAAGAACAATGCCTCATGAGAAGCTACGTTGATTTAGAGTATAGCTACTTCTCTATAGATGTCAGTCCTCAGTTCTTGGAATTGACTCAGCTGGGCTTGGCCAGGCAGGGCCATGATGAAGAACTACTCTCAGGAAGAAGGTGCCAATAGATCTTCCTTTACATATTTGTCATCAGGAATATACTCTCATTCTCCTTTCACCTAAAAATCCTCATTCACATTAACCCCTGGGAGCAGCAGCCCTGCTAGTTCCTATCCAAACACAGTTAAATCCCAGTTTAGAGATAAATCAGGACTTCTACTATATATATGAAGAAGTAAATTTAAGAAACAGAGCAGTAATAATAACAGCATTATCAATATAATAACAGCTAACATTTATTGAGAGCTAACCACATACCAACCACTGTGCTAAATGCTTTGTAAGCAATTTCTGATTTAACCACTATCAAGCACTATGCAAAAGATATTATTCTTTTTCACCATTAAAAAAAAAAGTAAAGTACAGAGAGTCAAATAACACATCCACATTCACAAATCTAGATATTTGCTGAGCGCAAATATAACCCCAAAGCTTAAGTTTACAATCACTGTCCTCTGCAGATAGTTACAAGGCACTGACCATGTGAGCATGCCCCGATTAAAGAATTTGAGCACTCATTTCATTAGAAGTGGTTAGACAAAATGTGTACAGCTTAGTTGACCCTTCAGATTTTGTACTATCTTAGATATGAAAAAAAGACCCCATTAACCCGAAAGAATAAGGAATAATAAGTAATAAGAACTTCTACCAAGAGCAGAACATCTTTCTGGGTAGGCACCAGTATCCACCCACTGTCTTTCACAGAATCTGAACATCCTTTAGGCTCAAAGTCTCTTGGACCCCCAGGAGACCCTAATACAAAGGACAGCTATGTAAAGAAAAACATTCTGTTTCTGAGGGCTACCAGGAGACAGAAGGACAAGAAATTAACAGGGAGGGACTGGATAACCAAGAGGGGGTGTGTCTGAAATAAACTTCATTATCTAGCCAAGGTAAGCCCTGATCCTGGATACATGTCAAGCACCTTATAGTACTCATTTGGACCATACCATATACAACACCTTCTTCCAATTCCCATGCTCTGTGACATCTGTTATGTGACACCCCACACCTTTTTTCATGCTATCTTACTATCTCTCTTCCCACAACTCACTCAATTTCACAGTTTGGGTCAGCTTTGGCTGCACCAACAGCCAACTGCCAAAATCAATGGCTTATAAAACATATTTATTTCTTGTTCACAGTACATAAGGGTTGCAGAGTAGGACACATGATGATTAGCTACCATCTGGTCTGTGTTGTTCTCATAGTGGAGGACAGAAACAAAAGAAACAGCCATTCCATGCACAATTAATTAAAGCTTTGCTCAGATGTGGTATTTGGTATGCCTGCTAACAATCCATTGGCTTAAGCAAAGGAGCATACTTTACCCACTGTAGTCAGTTGGTGGGGGGTGTGATAAGGGTGAGGAGGAAATGAATAATGGGGAGCAAAGAAGATCTACACAAACTGGGTCACTTCCCTACCCAGTCACAAAACTGTTGTCTGTCTGACCCTCTCAAAATGCTGTGTGCTCTAGATTTCTGTCCTTGCTGCCTTTTCTTAATCCCACTATACATTTTCCTTAAGTCAACCCGTCCATATCCATGGTATCAGCTACCAATACTCTCACATCAGTATCTTTAGCACCACTTCTCTCCTTGATTTCAGGCACACATTTTCCCTATGTACTGAATACCTCTACCCAAATCCTTCCAGTAGCACAAACTCAAGTTAGGCAAAAAAACTTAATTTATTAATTTATCTTGATATTCCCTAAATTTGTGCTTTTCTTTCACGCTGTAATTTATCTATTATGACCCCCAGTCCTTCTGTATATTAATCATGAATACAAAGCCTTAACTCATCTTTCTCTTTCCCTGAATCCAAGCATTACCATAGCCTCTTTCAGTCTGCCCCACTCCTCACCCCTACTGTCCTGGTCCCTGCCCTTGCTGTCCTCTCAGCAGTGAGCCACTGTAATAGGGCTTCTAACTGGTCTCCCCTTCCCCAGCTTCTCTCTTCTAACATTCCACACTATTCCTTGAATATGACATGAGTGCTCTCATCTCAGGTCTCTGCACTTACTTACTGCTTCCTTGGTCTCCAAGGGTCTTCCTCCAATGTGCACATGGCTACTGCCCTCACTTCCCTCTAGTCTGTGATCAAATATTGTCTTATCACGATGTTTTCTCTGAATACCCCCCCAAAAAATACAATACTCTCCCTACAACCTAGCACTTTTTTTTTTTAAATCCTGCTTTGTTCTTATTAAATGTATCAATACCTAACATATTTTATTTATATATTCATTATAGATTTGCTATTTGTTAATTACCTGTTGTCTGCCTCCCTGAGGGCAGGGGATACATCTGTTTTGTACTTCCTCTCTCTCCAGCCCTGAGAACAGTGCTGGGCATGTGAAATACTTGTTAAATGAACAAATAATAAATTCCTTTTCTGCTTATTAATCTTAGAGTAGATTCTGTTTTATTTAAACGTACAGAGTGATAAAGGCTGTTACTCTCCTAGAAGCTTCTATATCTTGGAAGCATAAGCTGCTGTGGCTTCCACGCCTGCTTTTGTTTGACATCCTATTTGATCCTATGTCTGGGCTCATTTTATCAGATCTATTCCTAGGTGATCTGTCTAAAATGAGTGCCCTAAAATCTCTAAATAAGGGTGAGAAGCATTTTTCAATAATAGGCCCTTATAGATTCCTTTGGAAACATTCAATATTAAAGAGAAACACTTGTAAACTATGAACAAATAATAGTAATTGAAATCAAAGCTAAATAGTTGATTTGCAAAAGTGAAAGCTAAAATGTTGATCATCATGGTATGTGAACTTTAGATGATTTTTCAGAGAAAGCTGACTGATCTCTTGAGGAGGAAATGTTGGGGCACAAAAGTAAAAAGGCCAGTTTTGTAGAAAAATACTTGTAATGATCTCCTCCCATGCCCCTTTTTCTCTTTACTCCTGCCCCCTTTGCTTTGAGTATAATCTGCTCTTGGCTCCCCACTCCAGAATCTGTATCTGGCTCCAGTCCTCCCTCTGACCTCTTTGGAAGTTATTATACCTTCCTCTAGAGATAAGCTTTACGATTGGTACCACTACCCACACGTGGCTACTTAAATTAAAATTAAACATAAATAAATTACAAATGCAGTTCTTCAGCTACACTAGTCACATCACAAGGGCTCAGTAGCCACATGTGGCTGGTGACTACAGTAGTGGACAATACAGAACCTTATAGAACATTTCCATCATCTTAGAAAGTTCTACTGGCCAGGACTTCTCCAGACCCTCAGGATCCCACTTCTAGAATCCCGTTGTTTTTTGTTTTTGTTTGTTTGTTTTTATTTAACAAGTCCACTCTTCAGCCTTTGCCTCAGGTTACAATTCCCACTGCAGTTCCAGCCCCTGGAACTGTAGCACTGGGCTAGGTCAGCCCTTAGTCATAATAGGGTAACAATTAGATAATGGCAAATCTGCTTTCAGATCTTCATTCACATTAAAGGTGGTAATTGCACCTTTAATACTGCAGTTTGCTGGAGAAGAGCGAGCTGTACTGATCAGAGGAGAACCTGCTGTGTAGGAGAAAGGGCAAAACAACAAGAGGAAACAGGAGTTCAGTGGAGAACCCCAGGGAAACTACCACAGGTAATTAAAACCTCAGGGAAGTAGAGAGACCACTAAAGAGAACAGGCAGGACCATGGATGGAATAGTTTGCTTCCTGGTCAACACTCAGGAGTAAGGAGAATCTGACTTAGGAGAGTTAGAGGTTTTGCTGACACTTGGACCGTGCAGAGTCCACTATATGTGCTATGCCAGCAAGTCCCCTTCTTTACGAAGGTAGTTTTATAACAGGGGGGAAAACAGTAACTGAAGACGGGGCCACTCCTTGGACAAAGGCTTGGAGAGCAGGTTTAAATGGGTTCATGCTCCTAACCAAGTCACAAAAGGGAAGAACATGGCCAGTATATAACAAGACAACTCCTTCCAGGCCTAGAGAGCGAGCTACTGGATCGTGTTTGGAATTCCTGCTTAGAATGAACGCTTTTACACTGTTGGTGGGAATGCAAGCTGACGCAGCCACTCTGGAAAACAGCATGGAGGTTCCTCAAAAGTTAAAAATAGAGCTACCCTACAACCCAGCAATTGCATTACTGGGTATTTACCCCAAAGATACAAATGTAGTGATCCGAAGGGGCACACGCACCCCAGTGTTTATAGCAGCAATGTCCACAATAGCCTAACTATGGAAAGGGCCCAGATGTCCATCGACAGAGGAATGGATAAAGATGGTGTGTGTGTGTGTGTGTGTGTGTGTGTGTACGTATGTATACACACACACATACACACAATGGAATACTACTCAGCCACCAAAATATGAAATCTTGCCATTTGCAAAGACATGGATGGAACTAGAGGGTATTATGCTAAGCGAAATAAGTCAGCCAGAGAAAGACAACTATATATGATCTCACTCATATGTGGACTTGAAGAAACAAAACAGAGGAACATGGAGGAAAGGAGGGAAAAACAAAACAAGACATAATCAAAGAGGAAGACAAATCATAAGAAACTCTTAACCATAGAAAACAAACTGAGGGTTGCTGGAGGGGAGGGGGATGGAGGGATGGGGTAACAGGGTGATGGGCATTAAGGAGGGCACATGACACAATGAGCACTGGGTGTTAAACACAACTGATGAATCACTGAACTCTACCTCTGAAACTAATAATAGATTATATGTTAATTAATTGAATTTAAATTTTAAAAAAAGGAAAAAATAAAGTGAGTCTGTGTAGACAGCAAAAACAGAACAAAACAAAACAAAAAACCCCAAAAACCTAAGATGCTCAGGAGCGAGGCTGGGAGAATGTAGATTATTCCTTCTTCCAGAGAAATGCTGACTGTGGGTTCCAAGTGGTACAGGCAGCTGCATCCTGGAATGCACTCCATGACACTCAGTATTCACCTGTGAGGGAGCCCTTGCTTGCCAGGGCTCCGGGATGGAACTGAGGTGTCCATGGGTGGGGGTAGGGGGGATTTATTTATTCATCAAGAAACAAGGTCTTAAGTAAATGAATTGGGTTTTAATTATAGAATGTCAGGCATCATGAAGGTTATGGAGGGGATGGCTTAGTGATTCTCACTCCCTGAAATCACACCACAAAGTCTACTTCTATGTTCTCAACTACCCACTTGGCTCACAACCCCCTCCACACTCCCCACCCCGCCCCAGGGAGAGAGCTAAGCAATTGTGTTGACTGTGAAATCATTCTACCCGTGGACATTCTAAAAAAGCAAGTTGACAGAGTCTATAAATGCTCCAGTATGCTTTCAATTCAAACAACAAGTTTCAAAAAAGTTAAGTTTTTATATCATTTCCAGCATCAAATCAGTAGATTAAGTGCTACAAAAGAAATTCAAACTATTAAAAAACTTGTAGCTAAGTCTTTGTATAAAATAAATTAGAAATTTATTTCAACATAATGTACAAGCCATTCTTGCTCTGGGCTGATATCTCTAATCTGCAGAATTTCTTTTTGAGACATAGGGATACAAAGGCAGAATAAAGAAAAACAAAACAAAACAAAACAGCCCTTAAAATCTTCAATGCTCTGGAAAGCTCAGTTCCCTCACTTCAGAAACCTGGCAAGAAAGTATTGATTTTCTCAGAAACAAGCAAGGATCAGCTAATTCCTTGAGGCAATTAATGGTTTTGTTATTTAACATAACAGTTGTTATTCAACAATTGTTTAACATTGAAAGGCTTATCATGCATTTGTTGTGAAGAACCCTTCCCATGGGGACAGCACTGGACCAAGCCCAAAACACAGAAGGGAGGTGGAAATGTTAGCATGAGCTGAAGACATGTCTGGACTGGTTTGTGTGGATGAGGTTAAGGTATTATCATTTCAACCCCTGTCCTTATCTGCTTTCAGGGTGGACCCCCTGTGCTTTGAGGAACCTTTTGAGTGAAAATGCACCGCATAAATCTGCCATTAATGAAGCATTTACTAAGAAAACTAGTTTAACGGTGCTTCTTTCATGAACTGCATGATTTTATAAATACTTTACAGCAATCTTGAGGGGCAGGTATTAATACCCCACATTTTCAGATGCAGAGAATTTAGGTAACTTGTCCACACTTGCACAGTGTTATGGAGTGGAGGTAAAGTCAAACCCAAGTTTTTAATTCTAAGTCCACATTAGTTCATGGGAACCAGAATTGTCCTCATTGTAAACAACATATGGGAACATATTCCTTAACTACAAATCTTTTCTGAATTCTAATTTCCAAAACATTTTACTCAGAAGAGCTCTATAGTTAAAGAACATGTTTCTATATATTTGCTTATAATGTGAACTTCTCCCAGAAATTACATAAAGAGACAAAGGAAGAATCAAATAGAATATTATACTGAACTGGATGGCAGGGACATGCTGCATTCCTGCCCGTCCCCTGCCAAGTTGCATCCAAAAGTCACAAGAATTCCTACTTAGGTTTGTAGACCTTCTGGAAGCTTAGGAATTCAACTGAAGAGGAACCTGAACATTTCTTTCCATAAAGGCATAAAAGGAAGTGAATGAAGTGAGATTGCAAATTTCAGGACCTGCAAGCATTAAGATGTGACACACTGTATTTACGAGTGTGCTGTTTGTTGATTAAAATGTACAGGGGAAAAAAAAAAAAGATGTGCTGCTCAATGCTTAGAATTGCAAGAGTTCCTTTCAGGCAGGCATTCTGAGAGCTATGCTGAGCCATTAGTGACATATGAGAAGAAAATGAGACATTATGCAATCTTACATTGCCAAAATGAGACCACTATATTACTTTCAGCAAGAGAACGGTTGCAAGAGCTCACATCAATTGCCTACCATTCAGCAAGTTTCCTGGGAATATCTCACAGGACTCCTGAGAAAACAGTGGGAAATACATCGTGATGTGGTGAACCATTCTCATGACTTAATAACTTTTTATCCTTTCCTCAAGCCAAATAGTTCAAAAGATTGCTTGCTATTATTCTTCGCTGCTGGGATGTAGCTTCCTGTTCTGTGTTTTCATCACAGGTGGTGATTGCCGAGAGGAAAAGTTGTTCAAGAAAATAACTTGTCACAAGCTAATGCATGACTCAAGCGTGGAAAGTTATCTTAAGTTAAATTCTGAAAACAGAAAGTCTTCCCTTGGGAAAGGCTCAGATGTGCCGAGAGGTGACCCAATATTATCTGAATGCCTACTGTCTGTCAGGCACTTCATAAATACCATTTAACATCACAACCACCATGGCAGATCCTTTTATCTTCACTTTTTATGTGAGAAAGGTAAGTTCAAACTTCTAAAAAATTGCTAAGATCACACAGCCAGTGAGTAGTAGAAATGATTGGGTTTTTTTTAATCTTTAAATTTTTATTGAGGTATACATTCAAATAGTAATGTGCACAAACTACACTAATCTTAAATTTGCAGCTAATGAAAAGTTACATGTATTTATGCCCACGTAACCACTATCTAACTGAGGATATAGGAAGTTGTCACGCTGCAGGAAGTTCCTTCTTGCCTTCTTCCATTCAATATGCAACCCAGAAGTGACCTCTATCCTGACTTCTATAAACATGGATTAATTATGCTTGTCCTTAAACTTCATACAAATGTAGCATGACTAGCCATCCTAGTTTGCCTGGAACTGAGGAATGTTCCAGATGTGGACTTTCTAGTGCTAAATCTGGGACAGTTGGTCATCCTTTAAATTTAATCATACAATATGTATTCATTTCTGTTTTGTTTTGTACAACATAATGTCTGTGAGATTGATCCAGGCTGTTATGTGTAGCAAGGTTTTGTTCTTTTTATTGTTGTGTATTATTCCGTCTTATTACTACTGTATAATGTATTAACCCATTATCCTGTTGATGGACATTTGTTCCTAATTTTTGGCTTTCATGAATAAAGCTAACAACGTCATATAAGTCTTTTTGTGGATATGATTACTCAATTCTCTTAGAAGAAATGCTAGCTCATAGCAGATATGTTTTAATGGATACCGCCAAAATTTTCTGAAACAGTTGTACCAATTTATGTTCCTAGCAATTTATAAAAGTTTTAGTTGCTCCACTACCTTACCAACATTTGGCAAGTCAATTTTTTAGTCATTCTTGCCATGCAATAGTCTACTATTACAAATATTCATTCCCTTGTGCTGTCTCCTCCCACAAACTTTGGTCCTGGCCATGTGATTCACTTCTGCCAATGGGATATTAGCAAGTATGACATAAGCTAAAGTTTGATAAACACTTGCACACTGGGGCTTGTTCTTTTGGGACACTCACTCTGAGAGACCTGATCCACCATATAAAGATGTCTGGCTAGGCTGCTAGAGAGACCCACATGAAGAAGTAGAAGGGAGGTGGGAACATTAGCATGGACTGCTCAGCTGGGTTCTGGCTCTTTCAGCCATCTCCACTGAAGTGCCAGACCTGTGAGTGAAGACGCCACACTGGAAGTTCCAATTCCAGTAAAAGCAACATGGAGCAGAATTGCCCAATGGAGTCTAGTCCAGATGAAGAATTGGGAAAAATATTATTGTTATTGTTCAGGTCACTAACTTTTGGGGTGGTTTATTTCATAACTATAGGTGATTCTAACAGGTAAGTATATACTACTAATTCTTTTTGGATTTGATTATCTCCCTGAGGAATGATGATACTGAGCACCATTTCAGATGTTTATTGTCTATGCAGATAATCATGAAATTTTATTTTACTCCATTTTATCACTTAACTTTCTCATTAGATCTTTTATCTTTTTCTGTTGTGATTATAAATCCATTACTTTAGTCTACCACAAGTTCCTTTACTTCTTCCCAAACATTCCAAAAACCTTAAACAGTTTAATTCCATGTAGTCCTTCAACACTGTGCTATGACTTCCATTTTAACATGTTATAAGCTCCATACTACATTGCTGTTATTTTTGCTTTAAATAGCCATTATTCTTTTGTATTTTCCTATATATTTACTCTTTCCAGGGCTCTTCAGTTCTTCCTCCAGTTTTGTACTTCCACCTGGGCTCATTAACCTTCAGCCTAAAGAAGTCAAATTCTTTATAGGGTAGGTCTGGGAGCAGTGAATTCACTGAGATTTTGTTTGAAAAACTTCTTAAATTTCACCATTTATTTTTGACAATGGAAGTCATTTATTTAAGGTCACACTGGATCACATAAACTCAAGGATTAGGATTTACATTTCTTAATATTCACCTTAAATTTTTACAATTAGCTTTCCTTCATTTATTTTTCAGGAGGGAATGATGCCCAGTGCCATTTTTTCCTACTCCATAGAAAATACTTTTTATATTATTTTTTAGTGTTTCAAATTTCAAAATCTATATAGAATAAAATTCCACTTTGGGGTGTATAGTTCTATGGTTTGTGACTCAACTGCATAGAATTCGGTAGCCATAATACAATCATGATACAGAACAGTTTCATTATTCCCCAAAATTCTTTCATCCTGCCCCAATTTCTGAAGACCACTGATGAGTTCTCAGTCCCTAGTTTAGCCTTTTTTAAGAGTGCCATATAATTGAAGGATACAGTATATAGCCTTTTTTGAACCTTTAAAATTTTTTCTAGTTTTATTGAGAAATGATTGACATACATCACCTTGTAAGTTTAATGATGATTAGATTTGTATGTTATGAAATCATTATTGTAACAAATTCAGCTAACATATATATTCTCATATAGATACAATATAAAGAAGAAAAATTTCTCCTTGTGATGAGAAGTCTTAGAATCTACTCTCTTAACAACTTTCCTAAAAATCATACAGCAGTGTTAACTATAGCTATCATGTTGTATATTATATCCCTAATACTTATCTTATAACTGGAAATTTGTACCTTTTATCACCCTCCTCAAATTCCCCCTCCCTCACTCTTCATCTCTGGTAAGCACATGTCTGATCTCTTTTTCTATGAGTTTGTTTTGTTTTGGGGTTTCTATTTGTTTTTAGATTCTACATATAAAAGCAATCATACAGTATTCCTCTGATTTATTTCACTTATCATAATGCTATATATACTTATGACATCAAAACTTTTTTATCCATTCATCAGTTGATGGACTCAGGTTGTTTCCACGTCTTGGCTATGTAAATAATGCCATTATGAACATGGGGGCATAGACAATTATATGGTCACAATTATATGGCCAATCTTCAACAAAGGAGGCAAGAACATGCAATGGGAAAAAGAAAGTCTCTTCAGCAAATGGTGCTGGGAAAACTGGACAGCTAAATGCAAAAGAATAAAACTGGACCACTGTTTTATAACATACACAGAAATAAAGTCAATATGGATTAAAGACCTAAATGTGAGACCTGAAATCATAAAACTCATAGAAGAGAAAATAGGCAGTAATTTCTCTGACATTGGCTGTTATAATCTTTTCTAGATAGGTCTCCTGAGGCAAAGAAAACGAAAGCAAAAATGAACTATTGGGACTGCATCAAAATAAAAAGTTCTGCACAGCAAAGGAAACAACCAACAAAACTAAAAGACAACCCACTGAATGGGAGAGGATATTTGCAAAATGACAAAGCCAGTAAAGGGTTAGTGTCTAAAATATATAAAGAACTTATAAAACTCAATACCCCAAAACAAATTATCCAGTTAAAAAATGGGCAGAAGACATGAACAGATATTTCTTCAAAAGCGACATACAGATGGCCAACAGATACACAAAAAGAGGCTCATCCATTGGACATTCTTTCCTGCTTTGTCAAAGATTAGTTGAACATAGAGTTGAGGGTCCATTTCTGGGCTCTCTATTCTGTTCCATTGATCTATGTGTCTGTTTTTGTGCCAGTTCAACAAATGGTGTTGGGAAAATTGGACAGCCACATGCAGAAGAATGAAACTGGACAATGTCCTTACACCACACACAAAAATAGACTCAAAATGGTTGAAAGATCTAAATGTGAGACAGGAGTCCATCAGAATCCTAAAGGAGAACACAGGCGGCAACCTCTTCGACCTCAGCCACAGTAACTTCTTCCTAGAAACATTGCCAAAGGCAAGGGAAGCAAGGGCAAAGATGAACTATTGGGACTTCATCAAGATAAAAAGCTTTTGCATAGCAAAAGAAACAGTCAACAAAACCAAAAGACAACTGACAGAATGCGAGAAGATATTTGCAAATGACATATCAGATAAAGGGCTAGTATCCTAAAACTATAAAGAACTTATTAAACTCAACACCCAAAGAACAAATGATCCAATCAAGAAATGGGCGGAAGATATGAACAGACATTTTTCCAAAGAAGACATACAAATGGCCAACAGACACATGAAAAAGTGCTCAACATCGCTCGGCATCAAGGAAATCCAAATCAAAACCTCAATGAGATACCACCTCACACCTGTCAGAATGGCTAAAATTAACATCTGTCAGGAAAGGACAGATGTTGGCAGGGATGCGGAGAAAGGGGAACCCTCCTACACTGTTGGTGGGAATGCAAGCTGATGCAGCCGCTCTGGAAAACAGTATGGAGGTTCCTCAAAAAGTTGAAAATAGAGCTACCATGTGATCCAGCAATTGCACTACTGGGTATTTACCCCAAAGATACAAATGTAGGGATCTGAAGGGGTACGTGCACCCCGATGTTTATAGCAGCAATGTCCACAATAGCCAAACTATGGAAAGAGCCAAGATGTCCTTCGACAGATGAATGGATAAAGAAGATGTGGGGTGTGTGTATATATATATATATATACACACACACACACACACACATACATATATAATGGAATATTATGCAGCCATCAAAAGGAATGAAATCTTGCCATTTGCAACAACGTGGATGGAACTGGAGGGTATTATGCTGAGCGAAATAAGTCAATAAGAGAAAGACATGTATCATATGACCTCACTGATATGAGGAATTCTTAATCTCAGGAAACAAACTGAGGGGTGCTGGAGTGGTGGGGGGTGGGAGGGATGGGGTGGCTGGGTGATAGACATTGGGGAGGGTATGGGCTATGGTAAGCGCTGTGAATTGTGTAAGACTGTTGAATCACAGACCTGTACCCCTGAAACAAATAATACATTATATGTTAAAAAAAAAGAAAAAGAAGAAGACAGCAGGAAGGGAAAAATGAAGGGGGTGAAATCGGAGGGGGAGATGAACCATGAGAGACTATGGACTCTGAGAAACAAACTGAGGGTTTTAGAGGGGAGGGGGTGGGGGGATGGGCTAGCCTGGTGATGGGTATTAAAGAGGGCACGTACTGAATGGAGCACTGGGTGTTATATGCAAACAATGAATCATGGAACACTACATCAAAAACTAATGATGTAATGTATGGTCATTAACATAAAATTAAAAAATGCTCATCACCACTCATGATCAGGGAATTATAAATCAAAACCACAATGAAGTATCACCTCACACCTGTCAGAATGGCTCAAATCAATAACACAAAAAACAACCGATGTAGCTGAGGATGTGGAGAAAGAGGAACCCTCTTGAACTGTTGGTGGGGATGCAAACTGGTAAAGCCACTCTGGAAATCAGTATGGAGATTCCTCAAAAAGTTAAAAATAGAAGTACCCTAAAATCCAGCAATAACACTATTGAGTATATACCCAAAGAATACAAAAATACTAATTCAAATGGATACATGCATTTCTGTTTATAGCAGCATTATTTACAATTGTCAGATTATGGAAGCAGCCCAAGAGTCCATTGGTTGATAAATGTATAAAGTAGATGTGGTGCCTGTGTGTGTCTGTGTTTGTGTGTGTGTATGTGTGTGTGTATACATATGAATGAAATGGAATATTATTCAGCCACAAAAAATAATGAAATCTTACCAGTTGCAAGGACATGGATGCAGCTAGAGTAACATGCTAAGCAAAATAAGAAAGGAAAAAAAAAAAAGACAAATACCAAATGATTTCACTTATATGTAGAATTTAAGAAATAAAACAAATGAGCAAAAGGGAAAAAAGAGAGAGAGAGAGACAAACCAAGAAATAAGACTCTCAACTACAGAGAACAAACTAATGGTTACCAGAGGGGAGGAGTGGGGGAATGGGTCAAATAGGTGATGGGGATTAAGAAGTGTACTTGTCAAGATAAGCACTGGGTGATGTATGGAATTTTTCAATCACTATATAGTACACCTAAAACTAATATAGCACTATATTAACTGGAATTTTTTAAAAAAGAAAAAAATATATACACGTGTATTTTGACTCTAAAAAAATAAAATAAATCTTGGGAAATCAAATTATGTTTTCCCTAAGCTTACTCTTTTTTTTCATTTTTCATTATTTTGTCTTAACTTTTTATTATTTATGCTTATTATTTTGCATTGTTCATTATTTTGCCTTAAAACTTTGTTTTAAAATTCTCAGCCTTTGTCTCTGTAAATACCTTAGCACACTTTCTCAAGCATGTACACTGTTTAAACTCTGATAATTTTTGAAAAGAGTGAGTAGAATCAACTATTCCTTTCCCTCTGCCACTTTTCCAAGCCTTGCAGTTAAGTGGATATCATATTACTCATTCTTTCCCATGGACTGTGAACAGAAACGACATATTTATTTCCAGGTTAAGACAATTAGAGCAGATATTCTGCCTTCATCCTCTTCTTCCCTTCTGTAGTGACCTCAGAGGCTACATTTAGCACAGCTACAAGATGGCATGCCTTCCATTAGCCTTCGTCTCTGAAAGGCCATGTGCAGCAGAATCCTCTGCCCATCAACCAGCAACAAGTAATGAGTGAGAAATAAACTTTTGTTCTGACAAGCCACTGAGATTTCAAGTTAAACACAGCACAACCTCTCCTTAAACAGAAGATTCTTTTATAAATGCAATTGGGGTCAAGATGTGAACAGCATAAATGTATACAATTTGTATACACAAATGTATACAAACAAAAAATAATCTTTTCTTCCAATGACTATTCTTATTTTGCCTTGGAGTTCTTTTCTAATATCCCAGAAAACAAGGTAAAATGCCTAAATCAAGAAGTCTTAAGCTTAGGCCACCATTTTCAGGTTAACTCAACCTCATGTGATACTCGACTCAAAGTTCAAATTCCCCATCATAGCCATTTCTCCTCTCTCAATAGAATTTACATCTCTCTTCTCCCTCCTGAGACCCATGAATGGGTTCAGGATGAACCTTACTTACCCTCATGCATTTACAAAGAGTAACCTCCAAGGCACAGTTTTTCTCCTTGCTCTCCTAGTCCCCATGGTGGTGTGGTCGGTTTGCTCTGGTAGCCTGCGCTGGCATCCATCAGGATGTCCCTACTCCACCTTGGACTTCCGGGCATTCTATTGGCTCCGGACGCTGAAGTTGGCAGTGACTGAGCCCTGCCTTCATTATGAGGTCCCTATGTTCAGAGGCTGGCAAACATTTTCTGTTAAGGGCCACTGAGTGAATATTTTAGGCTTTGCAGGCCACATACAGTCTCTGTTATATATTTTTCTTCTTTTTTCTTGTTCTTCTTGTAGTGGTGATGATGGTTGGTATTCTTCTTTCCCTTCTCTTTCTCCCTCCTCTTCATCATTCTCTTCTTTTTGAAATTATAAACACCATTCTTACCTCAGGGCTGTAAAAATGAATACTGGCAGGATTTGACCCATCGGCCACAAATTGCCAACCTCTGACTTAACCTTTTCATTCTGACCTTGGGCCTCTTCTAGTTCCCTACACCAATTTTAACAACTCCTGGGTTCTTGGCATGCCCCACAAAGTCTGTGGGAGGTTGTGGACTATTTCAGGTCCATCTGCTGAGAAAATTCCTTCTTCCCAGAATGCTTTTTTTTTAATTATTACTTCTACACCATGCTGATCCCAGAAACAGAACGAGGGATGGAATGCTCTTTCATTCCCTCTCAACCTGCTGGGACTCTACTGGAGTGTGTTGGCCTCAGGCTCAAGAAATAGGGGGTGCAGGTCTGTTTTCAGGGACCCAGGTGGCAGCCTTCCCATCCTGTGAAGCTTCTTTAAATTATTCTTCTTTTCCCCTCAGCAAATAGCTTTCTACTTTTTTCTGTTTGGTGGAACATGTCCTCTGATCTTCTAAACTATGGTTTATAGGAAAACTCTTCCACTGTGCTGCACTAGTCTTGCATTTTACTATATAAAAGGGACATTTTGTAACTTGAAAATGCCTCTTAGTCTCAACCAAAGTACACCAGTTTTTAATATATATTCCAACACATCCCTGAAATAAACATCATAAATCTCCATATTTTGTAATTAAATACTTCCTAATTTATCTGCTACTGATACAAGTTTTTTTTTTTTTTATAAACAGGGGTACATATGTACATATTTCAAGCTACCAGACATCTAAACTGCTCAGCCATGGAGCATGATTTTTCCATACTTTGCAGGAAGCACTTAGCTTCAAGGGTAACGTAAAGCAAAGTATTCAAAAGTTGTATATTATAATCAACTATTTAAATATTTTAAGCATTCATTTATTCATAAGGCCCCACTTTTTCCTTCCCAAGATACCTGGCATGATGCAGCAGCAATTAAAAGATACTCATAATCATAATCACAGCAATTATTATGTTTTCTGGCAGCTCTGTGCCACCCTTACATAGCAAGCCTCCAGAGATCTAGTTCTGCCTCTGGAATAGAGAGCATCTGTCCTTAACAGAGGTTTCAGCCTATGCTCCTGCCTGGGTCACCCATAAGAGCGTCAGCAGTGACTCAGCAGCACCCTGGGAAGCACTGTCAGTGACTCATAGCAAAAGAGAAGGCTGCTACGATACTTGGCCTTTCTGTTCCTCTTGTGAGAGTTCTTTCTGTGATAGCTGTAGGGTGAAATACAGCAGATTTAAAATTCCAAAAACATTTTGCTTTAGATGCCCTGCAATATGGTTCAGGCTTTGATTACAGAAATGAGTGGAATGTGTAAGATGGTTTTATAACTTTAGAGAGAAATAATTTCTAAAAAAAGGATTAGTTTCCTTCAGCAAGGTCCAAACTGCTTACCTATGCTTGTGTTCCATCTCCCTCTCCCTCTCCTCCTCATGGATGTGTGTTTAGGAGGAAGAAGGAACATCCAGTCCAGTATCACACATCATATGCCTCCTTCCAGGGAATCCCTGGAGAATATGAAGTGGGTGCCGCTGGGCCAGGCTGCTGAGGAACTGACCTTCCCACCTGCCTGGTCTGAATTTCAACGTTCCAACTACCATTTCTGAGAAACTTACTCCTGCCTGTGTTCAAGCATCAGCATTTAGGCTCATAAATATCCAGCTACCTGCTGGTCACCCTCACTATATGTGAACTCCTTAAAGGCAGAAATTATGTCAAGCTTTCAAAAATTGGTTGTTCAAAGAAGGAAGGAGAGCTTGAGAGAGTAATGAATGAATGAACACATGAAACTAGTCTGGTAAGATTATTTGTAGTTTGAGAGGTTCATTTATCATTTTTTTCTGAGAGGAAAGGATGGTACTCTTCATTCAGTAAATTTACTCAGGTAAGTGCATCAAATCCAATCAAATATCTGGGTCATGTGCTTGAGTATCATGACTGAAGCAATCCTGGGATCACCACCAGGAAGGGTAAGTACTGAATGAAATCTTTCATCTGACTGTTGAAAGGTATAAAACCACCAAAGATAACAGCTCATGCTGAAGACAGGCTCTTTCTAAGAGGGAAGACAAATAAGGATCTTGTTCCTAGTCCATCTTTTTTATTGGTAAGTGAGCCCATTATATACAGTCTGTCATGTAAGAAGATCATTGGATATCCACAGCTAAATTTAATGTATTACCTTTTCCTTCCATTCAACTAAATGAGTTTTAGAGCATCCATCAGAGCACTGTGATAAGTGCCAGAGATGAGAGGGGGAGGAACACAAAGGCAAAAAATTGGCATATAAAAAGGTGGTATGAAGTCATAATTAGTGCAAAGACCCTGAGCCAGGTGGCCTGGGTTTGAACTCCACCACTCCTACCTTCTAACTCTGTGACCTTGACAGGTTATGTAGCATCACTAATCCTCAACTGCCTCACTCATGGAATTATAACAATACCTATCTTTTAGGGTTACTGAGAAGATAAATGACATGGGAAAAACACTTGGTTCAGCATCTGATAAAGAAAGTTCTCCAAAGTCGCAGTAATTATTATTGTTTTGCTACTGTTGCTGTTTCATTATTATTACGATAGAGTCCTTGACATGTAGGAGTCATGGTTTGGCTGAGAATGACAAGTATTACTTATTGATTAACTGATTTTCACAAAATAGATCATAGCAAATTGAAATATAGTCTACCAAATACACCAATAACCTTAAATATCCTTAACAATATGTATAGATTAAAAGAAGTTTTGATCATTTATCAATGGTCTCTTTCTGTTTATTAAATCATACTCTTGCATTATGTAGGTAGCTACTGGATATTTAATAGACCACAGGTAAATTTAATAACAATGATAATGAATTCTTGTTAGAGTTTCTCAAAGAATTAATTAATCTTCCATTAAAACTCCTATTGAGGTCAAAAACAATTCCTTGCACAGATATAATTACAAGTCCTCAGACCTGTAAGAACAGATTCAATCTCAAAACAGTTCCATTAGGCCTGCAAGAGCCCTATGAAATTGATGTAATCCTAAGGACTACACAGTGGTTCAGTTCTAATGGGGATGACTCAGGATTTTCTTTCCGAATGGAGTACTGCTCCAAAGAAGGAAGCCCACTCGCAATATACTGAAGTCTTTTAAATGCCAACCACCAGGCTAAAGATGTGAAGATGAATTACATGTAAAGCCTTTCTCAACAGCTAAAGCCTTCATACCATAGGAAGCCTGGAATAAAACAAACCAGAGCAAGCCGGTTTCATCTCATCAGGCCCTTTGCCTTTGAGAGGCCTGAAAGCCTATAGTGATAGAGAAGATGGTTGTAGCACTTAACTTCCTTTAACATTTATGGGGGGGGGGAATAAGATAGACTATTATATCTCAAAGATCTGCTTCTCAGTTTCATGCTATTCAAACCTACCTAGAGCATATATAAAAGATGTTCACAAGATTAAGCAAAGCCTCAGGGCAAACATCATGTCTTCCTAGGGCATCCATTTTTCTAGAAGCTTGGAGGGAAAGCATTAGCTTTGTATATAATCAGACACATTTACCTCATGAATTCTTACAATAAATCAGGAAACCTAAAAATATATGTGCCTCTATGAGGCTGCACTTTAGGAATATCATGTTTACTTTCCTCTTCTGAAATTTTGATGGGAAGTTTGCATATCCAATATGACAAAATGTTTCCACCAGCCAAACATAAACAAAAGTTTCATGACTTTATGCTCTGAATTTGTATTCATTTCTTTTGTCTAACCAATACTTAGGCATACACAAAAGCAAACTCTAGCTATAATAAATATGGGATTCGCTTTGCCCTCTTCTCCAACCCAGGTTCCATATCCTTATATCCCCTTTATAGCAAAAGGATTTTGTCCTTCTGTTACGCTTTCCCTTGAGGATGTAGAGCTTCACAAAAATCACATACAACAGCTGGTGATACTCCTAAGATTCCTACAAGGCAAATGCAGATGGTGATAACCATCCACACACTGTCTAATGGCTCAGACGCTAACTTCAAGGGAAAAAATCTATACCAGTGAAATGGGGGCATTTTCATGCCAGCAAAGTGCAGCTGTTAAAAGGTAGTGATGATCCCACCTAGTCACCCAGGCTCTGAATTGAGAGTACTATAGTCAACCAGGCCCCAGGATTAATTGCTAGACTATGGAAGCCACTCTGACTTCGCCGAGAGTGATTAATGATTTTGCAAGTCAGTGAGCAATAGTGGTCTAGGTGTTTGGGTTTGACGTAGAGGACAGTGTGTGGATCATTAACTTATAGAAGACCCAGATAATCATCTTTATATTTCTGTACCTTCTGTGGTTCCTAGCATGGGGGGCTGGAGGATACAAATAAACGTCTGAAAAGAACTAAATGAATAATTAGCTTTTAGAAGATTTTTAGTTCAGGGTGCCTGGGTGGCTCAGTTGTTAAACGTCTGCCTTCAGCTCAGGTCATGATCCCAGGGTCCTGGGATGGAGCCCCGCGTCGGGCTCCCAGCTCAGTGGGAAGCCTGTTTCTCCCTCTCCCACTATGCCCTGCTTATATCCCCCCCTCCTCTTTTGCTCTGTCAAATAAATATTAAAAAAAAAAGATTTTTAGTTCAAGGGAGGTTGAGGCCCAGGAAAAACTTAATACAATTAGTTTGTCACACTATCATGGTTAGAATTCCATCTCCACTAATTAACTGTCGAATCTTAGGTAAGTTATTTAAACTTTCCAAGCTTCTGGTTCCTCATGCATAAAATAATATACTCATAAAGTCATTATAAGAACTAAATTATAGAAAATAGCAAAGGTACAATGATTAACTGAGTGACTGTCACAAGTAGACCCTGAATAATTTAATCTTCCTTAACAGGTAGCCAGAAAAGTTCAGCCTCTCCTTTGTTACAGAGCTCAGAGTGGAAAGCAAGGTATGAAAAATAGAACTTTCATCTGGAAAATGATGAAAAAGGAACTAAACTGAAAAAGAGTACTGCTTGGAGCCAGAGATATGCATTCATTCATTTTGCCTTGATTTTGCTGTCTAGTGGCTATGTGATGTTGAGCAAGTCATTTAAATGCTGATATTCCCAGTTATGTCAGCCACAAATTATGACTATAATTTTTGTAATTTATAAATTAAAAATTATAAATTTTAAAATTTTAATAATTTTTGACCATCCCATCATATAGTTCTATTTTGAGACTTTGTGTAGGGTTAACCATGATCTGTAAATATTGACACAGTATACAAATATAAGGCACTATTATGAATCAATTTTTTGGGTTGCTAAGTATAGAAATGGACTATAAATATACTTGAATTAAATAGCAGGCAAAGGGGCACATAGTAAGAATTCTCTTACTACGGGAAAGACAAAAATGCTTTCAAGGCCAAGTTATAAGTCAGAGTCCCCAAAGTCCCTAATGAGCTCATAAGTCGCATCTCGCATGCTTGGAAAACTAAATTGGGAAGAATTGAGAAGATGTTATTGGGCCCAATTTTAAAAAGTACCACTGTAGTTCAATGCTGGCTGCTAAGGATCCAGAAGGTAGGGGTGTCAACATGCGTGCTGTGAACTTTCCATCCTAAAATGATATGTTCTTTATGCCCAAAATATTGCTGACAACCCACTTCTTGAAACTCTGTTCTGTGAACCCTAACTTGTTTTGTTTGCCAGAGGCTTTGAATGTTCCTTCTCTGCTTCCTGACATATCTTGCTTCCTCCCACCATTTTTGTTTTCATCAGTTTCTGTCTAAACTGATTTCCTCAGGGACCTCTTTAATTCACATGGGAATTCCCATGTGAAACCCTAAACTTACATTTATTGCCCTAATATCTGCACATATCTTTTTAAGTCATTATCACCTCAAATATGGCTAAAAACTTATACATCATCATTCTCCTATCCCCCTTATCCTCTTTAGTTCCTCATTCCTAATATTCCATTTATCTCAGGGTGTGCAATACTTTATATGCAGAGAGCCATAAAATTTAAATGTATTCTATTATATTGGAGGAAACAGAATCTCAGTCAATTCAGAGATTTTCCTGTTTCCCTAGGTACACCTAAGCTCCAGAGCTTTCACGGAACTGTGATATCATGAAAACTGGAAGTGGACACCATGTCCTTGCTATTATCTGTTCATGCTGGCATCTTCTAAGACTTCCAGAACACTGATCTTTGGACCTTCAGTCATCAGCCCATGTGCTTAGCTTCTGAGCAAGCCCTCATTTGCATCTGCTAGGACCCTTTGAGATGCAGGGCAAAAGTAAATACAAGGGAAAATGCATGAAAACATATTTCAAAACCAAAAATGTTTTCTGACTTTACTTCCAAATACAATGGAATAATGAGGAATGATTTACCTTCATACCCAAAACAAACAAAAATGGACAAAAATATTTTTTTAAACTTTTCACATCAGCTATCAGGCAGTGAAAGGGACTGAAAAATAGGATTTCCTGGGAGACAGAAACCAAACAAGGTGGTACTTGAGCACTATAACAACTCCAGATTACTTCCTGGAGGGAATTTTCAGACTGTATGTGAGGAGGCAGAATCATGCAGATTCTGGTGGTCTCCATGAGATGGAAAGATGGAACTGTGAATCTTAGGAATTCAGGCATCCAGAATTGACAGGGCAGAGTAGCAGAGAGGAGAGAAGTCCAAAGAGAGAAAACTCCAGAGATCTGCAGAGGGTCTATCTCAGTTATTTGTTAGAGAATTTACACATATGTGAGGAAACTGCCTAAAGCCAGAAAAAAAAAAAAAAAAATACGCAAAGTGATTGATTGGAACTCACAGAGCGCCAGGAATATTTCCTGTTCTAGCCAGTCAGAATGGAAAGCTTCATTATTCAGAAGACAGTGAGTATAGTACTCAAAAGGTAATTGCCTCAGTGGGGAAAAAATAACCCAAGATGAAATAATGCTCTGATCTTGCCTAACAAAATCTAAAAGAAACACCTTAAAGAATTGAACTTTTTCAAGTAACTTAATTGCATCATTTATAGGAATACAAAAATATCCAGAACCCAATAGGATAAAATTCACACTATCTGGCATTAAATAAAAATTTACTAGGCATGCAGGCAAGCAGGCAAATATAACCCATAATGAGAAGGAAAAAAAATCAATCAATACAAACAGACCCAGAAATAACACAGCTGACAGAATTTGTGGTGGAGAAAAAACACAATTATAACTTAACTGGATATGTCTAAGAAACTAGAGGAAAGATTGAACGTGTTAAGTATAACATAAAATATATAAAAGAAACCCAAAGAAGGGTGTCTGGGTGGTATAGTCAGTTAAGCATCTGACTCTTGGTTTTGGCTGTCATTATCTCACGGGTCACGGGTCACGGGATTGAGTCCTGTGCTCAGCCAGCAGTCTGCTGAGAGATTATATCCCTATGCCCCTCCTCCCCTTCTGTCTCTCAAATAAATCAATCAATCTTAAAAAAAAAGAGAGAGAGACCCAGAGTGAAGATCTAATGATGAATAATAGACAAAATTAATGGCATATTGGATATTGGAGAAGAAAAGATTAGTGAACTTGAAGACACAGTAATAGACATTATACAAAAAGCAGGGGGAAAAATGACTCCATAAAAAATGGAATATCACTGAGTTTTGGGACAGTTTAAAACAGACAAATATATGTGTAACTGTATTTGTTTTTTGTTTTTTAGATTTTATTTATTTATTTGACAGAGAGAGACACAGTGAGAGAGGGAACACAAGCAGCGGGAGTGGGAGAGGGAGAAGCAGGCTTCCCGCAGAGCAGGGAGCCTGATGTGGGGTCGATCCCAGGACCCTGGGACCATGACCTGAGCCGAAGGCAGACGCTTAACGACTGAGCCACCCAGGCGCCCCTATATGTGTAACTGTAATCACCAAATGGTAAATGCAGGAAAAAGTTGACAAAAGCAATTTTGAAGAAATAATGCCCAAATTTTTTCCAAATTTAATGAAAACTAAAACCCACAGATCTTAGAAACTCAACATACTTCAAGCACAAAAAACATGAAGAAAGCTGCACTATAACTCATAATCAAATTGATTAAAACCATCAATAAAGGGAAAAATATCTAAAAAGTGACCAAAGAAAAAAGACACATTACATACAGAGGACAAAAGATAAGAATTATGGAAGATTTATGGTTGGAAACAATGCAAGCCAAAAAAACATAACATTTTTAATGTACTGAAAAAAAAAATCAACTTTTATCAACAATCTATATTCAGTGAAAATATCTTTCAAAAATGAAGATGAAATAAAGACTTTTCCTTATATACAAAAGCTGAAAGAATTTATCACTAGCAGACTTAGAGTAAAAGATGTGTTTTAAAAAATCAAGTTTTTCAGGAAGGACTATGACACCAGGTAAAAATTTGGTTTTAGAAGAAGGAATAATAACCACCACAGAGGATATTTATATGGAATATAGAAATGATTTTTTTCCTTATTATTGAAATCTTTGTCAAGGATAAGTGACTACTTAATGTAAATAATAACATTTTGTGGGGCTTATGGCATGCATAGTAGGCATTTAATAAGAACTTTATAATAATGTGAAAATATGAGGTTTCATTTGTTAACTGCTAAAGCACAATAATGTTATCTTGAATAAAAGTAAATAAAAAGTTGAATAAAAAAGTAAATAAAAGTTGGCGTATTACTTTCCTAGGGCTGTTATAACAAGTAACACAAAGTGAGGGACTTAAAACAACAGCAATTTAGTGTCTTGCAGTTTCTGGAGGCTAGAAGCTCAAAATCAAGGTGTTGGCAGGGCCATACTCCCTCTGAAATCTGTAGAGGAATCTTTCTTGCCTCTTCACCTCTGATGGTTTGTCAGCAATATTTGGTATTCCTTGGTTTAGAGCTGCATAACTCCATTCTCTGCCTTCATCATATGGTATTCTCTGTGTGTGTCCCATATGGCATTTTTTTTAAGAGAGAAAGCACACAAGTAAGGGGGGAGGAAAGAAGAGGGAGAGGAAGAAGGAGAATCTTAAGCAGGCTACATGCTCAGTGCAGAGCCCCACATGGAGCTTGATCTCATGACCCTGAGATCATGACCTGAGCCAAAATCAAGAGTTGGACACTTAACTGACTGAGCCATCCAGGTGCTCCAGCAATTTTCTTATAAGGACACCAGTCATATTGGATTAGGTGCTCACTGTCCTGAAGTATGACCGCATTCTAATTAATTATACTTACAATGACCTTATATGCTAATAAGGTCACATTCTGAGGTACTGGAGGTTAGGACTTCAACATATCTTTTTTAGAGAGACACAATTCAACCCATAACAGTTGTTACGTCTTAAAGATATTTCTGTGACAATCTTTCTAATGATGCCTGTAAATGTACATAGGCATTTTGTGGTGTTAATAGGCAAATACACAACAGGATCAGAATTATTTATAGAACTGTCGGTTTTTCTTTTCAGCCCCCTAGAGTAAGAGGATTCAATAGCAACACTAACATTTAGTTCTTCTCTGAGTTTCAAGATCCTCTGTAAATAATTTTTGACAAATCACCCTCCCCAAAATACCAACTTTAACTGACTGAGCCACCCAGGTGCCCCACCAAAATACCAAATTTAAAAAGCTGCATCCCACACAAAACCTCCACTCTTAGAGACAATAGACAATTAAAGTCTCAACTTTAAAGCTAATGACAATCTAGTAATAAACCACCATCTTTAAATATTAACTTTTATTCCAGGGCAATATGAGGAATGTCAAAATCTAGGCACTTCACATACTACTTTTCAGGTAAATGGGTCTCTTACTCATAATTCACATTAGTAAAGAACACAATCACCAAGTGTACGGTAAGTCATTTCACAGAATGCTGATTAGGCAACTCCCTAGCTAAGAAATAAAACACATATCTTTCAAATAGAGTTTAATAGCATCTTCTCTGATAAAGATTCCTTGTTTTTAATTCAGACCTCATTGAGAAAGGAGACATTATCAACAAAGCATGAAAATTATTAGTTGGTGAGACAGGAAAGAAAGAAAGATAAAGCAAGAAAAGAAGTGAAGCTTACATTCAGAAAACTTTCCTTTCATAGACACTGAACTACTAAGAGGACATTTTAAAAAGAATGAGATACAGGTAAAAATCAGAGCAGAGTCAAGGGACAATGAATGGACAGAAGACACTGGGAGTCCAATAAAACAAAGTTCGAATGTTGGCCAAGACACTACTAATTATCAGAAAAATGGGCAAATTACACATATTAAGCATTCAATAAATTTTGGAAGTTATTATAACAATTACAGTCATAATTATGCAAATAACACATACTGATTAATCAGTAAAAATTAGTTGCCTAATTGTTACATAAATACAGATTAAATGCATAAAGTATTTAAAAAATACTAAGTTTTAATATAATTATTATTATTATAGTGAAGACAGAGAAGTCCATGCCTTGCAGAGTATTAGGAGATTTATCAGGTTCTGGTCCTCTAGTGACATAAGATTCTCCTGAACTTACCTCCTCCCATGGACACATTAAATCTACAGCTATACATGGAGCAATTGCCTCTGAAATTAATCCAGAAACTAGCTAAGTGACTCCTATACATCAAGTGAATGAGAAAATATCCTTGTTAAAAGGGGTAGGACAGTCTAAGACAGACTCTTGCCTAAAATCCACCCATGCCACAGTGATCTACAGTCAGTTGGGAACTCAACTCCTGGCTTTCTCTGAGGATTGAAGGGTTTGGACCCAACATCTAGCACCCCAACTTTTAAAACTTCCACCTGAATGATGAGCACCCAAAACACCTAGCTCTAAAGCCAATGGGGCATGCCTTCATGAGACCCATAATACCACAGCAAACAAAGAAACAGTTCTTAACAAGTCTGAAAGTACTTGCTGTACCTACCCCCTACCCACACTCCCCAGCACAGAGGGAGCAGACAGAAATGCCATCTCCAAGTCTTTCCCCAAAAGAGGGCTATTTGCATACATTAAAAGTTCTAGACAAAGGTCAGTCTTCTAATTCAGTTCATGTCTAAGGGCACTGCAATCCTCCCTAGAGACAAATGGATGACATTTCTGCTCTCCCTTTAACTCATTAGGTGTCCTCCTGGAAGAAGCTTGTGTGTGCTTGTCTGGTACCCTGGCATTTGCTGGCAGCCACCTAAGGGATGTACCCTTTGACTGACTGAATCTTGTGGTGATTGGGTCTTGCATTTGTGGATCCTACAGAACTATAGAAAATAAAGAGAGTTTTTAACAGGTACCTCCCAAGGGCTAGGTGCAGAGGTAGCAGACAGAAATGCCCATCTACAGTCTTGCCCTGAAAGAGACCTATCTGCATACTTTAAAGATGCAGCCAGAGAGTCTGGCTACCAATCAGCCAGCATCAAGATGCTAAATGACAGTCTCTTGGGACACTGACAGGTCTTGGTACACCTCAACCATGGGGGTGGGGGGGTGGGGGCAGTAAAAACAAAGAAGATGGCTTAACCACCATAAAGGTTTAACAGACAATGAAGTATTTTAGGCTGGCTGAAAAATAAGTTTCCTCTCCGACATAAGACCATTTCATCAAGACTGGGAGAGGTGGCTGTTTTACCTAAGGCATAGAAACCACTGCAGAGAGTCAAGGAAATTGAAGAAACAGGGGAATATGTTCCAAACGAAAGAATAAGGTAGAATTCCAGAAACAGATGTTAATGAAACAGAGATAAGTTATTTACCTAAAAAATAATTCAAAGTAACAGTCAAAGATGCTCAGTTAAGTCAGGAGAACAATTCAGGAACAAAATGAGAATTTCAACAAAGAGATATAAAATATTAAAAGGTACTAAAAAGAAATCATGGAGCTGAAGAATATGATAACTGCACTGAAAAATTCAATAGAGGGGTTCAATAGCAGACTAGATCAAATGGAAGAAAGGATTAGCAAACACAAAGGCAAGGCAGTAGAATTAATCCAGTCAGAGAAGAAAAAAGACAAAAGAAAGAAAAAGAATAAAGATAGCTGAAAGGACTATGGCACATCATCAAGTGGATCAATATTCCCATTACAGGTCCCCTAAAAGGAGAAGAGAAAAAGGAGCAGAAATCTTCTTAAAAACAAAACAAAACATTAAAAAAAACAACCGATGGCTGAAAACTTGCCTAACTTAGGTAAGAAACAGACATCCAGATCCTGGAATATTAGAGAATTATATTAAGAGACCCACGCCATGACACACTGTAACTGAACTGTCAAAAATTAAAGACAAGGAGAAAATCTTAAAAGCAGCAAGTATTAAGTACAAGGGAATCCCAATAAAACTATCAGCAGATTCTTCAGTAGAAATTGTAGGCCAGAAGGGAGTGGCATGATATAATCAAAGTGCTAAAAGAAAAAAAACTACCTTCGAAAAGGTTTTCAGCAAAGTTGTTCTTCAGAATTAGAAAGAAAAACAATTTTCCAGACAAGAAAAAGCTGAAGAAGTTGGTTACCACTAGACCAGCCATACACAAAATGCTAGAGGGACATCTTCAAGCTGAAATAAAGAAGATTCTAATTAGTAATGGGAAAATAGGAAAGTCTAAATCTCACAGGTAAAGGTAAATACATAGTTAAATCCATATATTCTAATGTTGTAATGTTGATGGGTAAATCACTTATCAATCTAGTATGAAGCTTAAAAAAACAAAACCATTGAATATATCTACAAAATTTATTAATGGATACACAATATAAAAAGATGCAAATTGTGTCAAAAATAAAATATGGGGAGGTGGGGGAGTAAAAATGTGGAGCTTTAGTATGCTTTTGAAGTTAGATTGTTAACAACTTAGAATGTTATGTTTCATGTAAACCTCATGGTAACCACAAAGCAAAAACTCATAATAGATACATAAAAGATAAAGTAGGGGCGCCTGGGTGGCTCAGTTGTTAAGCATCTGCCTTCGGCTCAGGTCATGATCCCAGGGTCCTGGGATCGAGCCCCGCATTGGGCTCCCTGCTCTGCGGGAAGCCTGCTTCTCCCTCTCCCACCCCCCCTGCTTGTGTTCCCTCTCTTGCTGTGTCTCTCTCTGTCAAATAAATAAATAAAATCTTAAAAAAAAAAGGAATATAAGCATACTGCTATACTAAATCATATCACAAAGAAGAAACAAAGAAATTACAAAACAGCCAGAAAACAATTAACAAAATGGCAATAATAAATCTAGATGTATAATCACTCTAAATGTAAATGGACTAAATTCTTCCATCATAAGACATAGAGTGCCTGAATGGATTTTAAAAAAGAAGGAACAATGAACACTTTTAAAGGATTCAGAGAAAAAAAAAAAAAAAAAGAAGAAAAAGACCCAAATATCTGCTTCCTACAAGAGACTCACTTCAGGTAAGGACACACAGACTGAAACAAGGAGTTAGAAAAAGAAATTTCACACAAAATGGAAACCAGAAGGAAGTATAGATAGCTATATTTATATCGGACAAAACAGACTTTAAGCTGAAGACTCTAACAAGAAACAAAGAAGGTCTATATATAATGATAAAGGGGTCTGTATCCAAAAAGAAAATAACATTTGTAAGTATTTATGCACCCAACATAGAAGCACCTAAATATTAATAGAAGTGAAGGAAGAAATAAACAGTAATATGATAATAAAAAGGGATCTCAATACCCTACTTTCAAAAATGGATAGATCATTTAGACAGAAAAACAGTTAAAGAAATATTGGACTTAAAGGACACATTAGGCCAAAGAGACTTAACAGACATTTATAGAATATTTCACCCAAGAGCAGCAGAATATGCAGTATATACATTCTTCCCAATGTATGGGCCTTTTCGAAGTTAGATCACATGTTAGGCCACCAAACAAGTCTTATTAATTTAAGAACATTAAAATCATATAAAGACTCTTTTACGACCATAACGGTATAAAACTAGAAATCAATTACAAGAGAAAAACTAGAAAATTCACAATTATGTGGATGTTAAACAACATTTTACTGAACAACCAATAGGTCAAAGAAGAAATCAAAAGAGAAATTGAAAAAGAAAATCATTAGACAAATAAAAAGAGAAATACAACATACCAAGTCTTACAAAATGCAGCAAAAACAGTTCTAAGAGGGAAGTTCGTCGCAATAAATATTCATCTTAAGAAAATAGGAATATCTCAAATAAACAACTTTACCCCCCAAGGAACTGGAAAAAGAACAACCCAAAATTAGTAGAAGGAAGGAAATAACAAAGATCACAGTGGAAATAAATGAAGTAAAGACAAAAAAAGAAAAAAAGGGGGGAAAAAGTCAATGAAAGTGTTTTTTTTTTTTTTAAAGATAAAATAGACAAATTCTGGCTAGACTTACAAAGAAAAGAAGAACATTCAAATAAAATTAGAATCGAAAGAGGACACATTCAACTGATATCCCACACATAAAAAGGATCATAAGAGATTACTATGAACAATTATATGCCAACAAATTGGACAACCTCGGAGAAATTGATAAATTCTGAAACATAAAACCTACCAACACTGAATCATGAAGAAAAAAAATCTGAACACATGCATTACTAGTAAAGAGATTGAAACAATAAACAAAAATCTCCAACAAATATATGATGAACAGTAGGTATTGGATGGAAGTGTTGAAACACTATATTGTACACCTGAAACTAATACTATGCTGTGTGTTAACTGACTGGGAAAGTTTAAAAAAATGCCATCAAATAAAAGTTCAGAGCCAGATAGATCACTAGTGAATTCTACCAAACATTCAAAGAATTAATACCAACCTTTCTAAAACTCTTCCAAAAAATGGAAGGGGTCAGGGTGGGGGGCACATCCAAACTTATTTTACAAGGCCAGCACTACTGTGATACTAAAATCAGACAAGGACACTACAAGAAAAGAAAATTATAGGCCGATATCCATGATGAATATAAATAAAAATCCTTCACAAAATATTAGCATGCCAAATTCAACATTAAAAGGTTCATATACCATCATATGGGATTTATTCCAGGAATGCAAATATGGTTCCACATCTGCAAATCAATGTGATATACCACATTAACAAAATGAATAAAAACTCAATAAATGCAGAAAAACCACTTGACAAAATTCAACATCCATTCATGATAAACTCTGAGCAAACTGGGTATACAGAAGCTCTCTCTGTGCTTTGATAGTGAAACTGGAGGAATAGAACATGGGATTTGCAACAGTCCTCTTACAGGAGTGAGCCTGCCAACAAAGTAAACATGGAGAAAAGAAGAGCCAAGAAAGAGAGAAAAACAGGTTCTTGACTGTATGTTAAGCATTATGGTGAAGACTGTAATGATCTCATCAAGTGTTTTATGAATCCCCTACATTTCCCAGACTTTCATGTGGTTATGTTGGAGCCATATACCACTTCTTATCAATAAACATAAATGATGTATTTCATTTACATGCCAAAGTATTTCAGAGCAGGTATGGATTATTCATAGTCTCTCTCTTCACTGATCATAGCAACAAAAGAAACCACATAATAAAATGGTGGCATCACAGATGACCACCAAGAATGTGTAACAATCTATTGATCTGCAATAAACAGCATAAGAAATATTAAGGCTTCAAATTCTTAGGTCAGATTAAAAAAAAACAAAAGAAACCTGATCTCAGAAAGAGGTCATCTATATATTATAAAAAAAGAAAAAGAAAACATTATCTGAGCAGAGTCACCCAAGCATGACCAAGATAAACAGAAATAAAATGGAAACTGCAAATTCTAGAGCTCCAAAGAGGGAAAATAAATATATCATGCAAAATTCAAAGTACTCCTACTAGAAAAAAAAATTACCCCAAATTAGAAATTAATTTTTCATAATTGGAGGAACAATAGAACTATTTAGTAAGGATATTAATTAGAACAAAAGCTTAATTATGAGACCAAAGTCAATAAAATGAAAATTCAAAAGTGAGATGATAAAACAAGAAAATAAAATTAAAAGGTAGCTTCTAAATGTAGGGAAATAAGTGAAACTAAAACATACTAGAGACAGAAATGGTGTTGAAAATGGAACTACTGGCATAAAGAAAAGTCTTACAATAGTAGGATGGAAAGTGAATACAGTTTTTTTTTTTTTTAAGACAAAGGTTACTGTAACTAAAAAAAGAGGTATAGAAAAAATTTAAAATATAATCTATTATAAGGATAATTAATGCTGCTGAAATAGAGATTAATAAATGTAATGTAAAATAAATTTAAATTATAAGAGAAAAATTCTCCCCCAAAAGAATTTTAAAAAGAGAAAAAAAATTCCCTAATTTTTAAAAAACCCTTATTCTTGTACATAAACACATTGTATTCCATGAAAAATATGACAGAGCCCTTAATACTAGACATAAACTGGATAAGCTATTGAACCTCAAGGAAAACAGAAATTATTTTAATTATTATTATAATTATTCTGATATCCAGACATAGAAGAAAATTATCAAGGAAAAAAACAGATTAATTTCTTATTACTCTAAAGTATTATTCAATGCCAGAAGACAGTATGAAATGCATATAAATTCTGAGGGAACAGAAGTGTGACAGAAAAATATTACAGACAGCAAAATGTCCATCAAATACAGTGGAAACTAGTTGATATTCCCAAATATGAGTTTTTCTTAAAAAAAAAAAATTACTTCACACTGGATTACAGCCACTTAAGGACTAAATAAAAATTAAATTTAATTAAAGAGATTATGCTAAATTTAAAAGACTTGCTAAAAGGACTGGTTATAAGCAGTGATGAATTTAAAGATTAAATTGATTTATAGAATATAAGAATTGTTAAAATTGTTTTTGAATTTCCCTTTGTATTTTGCTTCATTATTTGAATTCATTATAATGAGCATATGTGATTTTCCCAAACAGCATTTTTTCTTAAAAACAGACTAAATTGGAAAATTATTAGCAATTGTTAAGGCCATGGCAATATATCAACATTTGTTTAGTTCAATACTATATCTTAATTTTTTAAATATTATTTTTACAAAGAATCCTGAGTTAACTCTATATCATGAGTTCATGCAGTAATAAAGAGAAGCTAAGATAATCTGTAATAATGCCACAGCATTAATAAAAAGCATGAAAATTAATGATTTATTCAGAGAATGGGGAGCAGAAAACTGGAATTCAGTTCTGGTGAGACATATCTACAATATGGAAGATGAAAATACACTTGGTAACCTAACTTGAATCTACATTATAAACCTATTAACACTTTTCAGTAGAAAACGGAAAGGTTTAGGGTCACCTAGGTGGCTCAGTCGTTAAGCGTCTGCCTTCAGCTCAGGTCATGATCCCAGGGTCCTGGGATCGAGCCCCACATCGGGCTCCCTGCTCAGCGGGAAGCCTGCTTCTCCCTACCCCACTCCCCCTGCTTGTGCTCCTACTCTATTTCTCTCTGTGTCAAATAAATAAATAAAATCTTAAAAAAAAAGAAGAAAAAAAGAAAATGGGAAGGTTTAGAACAAAGAGAAACAAGGTCATAAGAGATGTAAAGGCATCATCATCTCTGAGACACTAATTTTAGGAATGCATGGTGATCATATATTCAATGAGCTCCTTGGCTATGCTGATAAAAATCAGGGGATATTTGCAAAAAAAAAAAAAAAGTTCAACTCCTTTTCTAGATAGAAGATGAAGTATTTATATATGCTTTTTTCATGAAAATATTTGAGTCATAAGAGAGTATGAATACGTAAGAGGTCAGAAAGAGCCTTAGGTAAGTTTTATTCATTGCACTGGGAAAGCAATATGAGGTATGGAAACAAAGAAGCTTCAGTCATCACCATTTATCCCAAGACTTTCCAGTACATTATTTTGAAGTGCAATTAAGAAAATGAGAAGCACAGAGCTCAGAAAATAATAAGCAGAGACAGCTCCAATGATTCCCCCTTATTGTTGGAATGAGCCAAAGACCATTGATGTATAATGGAAGGAACACTGAGGTTAGACTCTGGAAATCAGGGCTTCAATTAGGATTCATAATTTCATGATTCATAAATTCACTATTAGTAATTAAGACTGAGAAAATCACTAGCAACTGATTTCTCTGATATTTCCTTATCTATATAATCAAAACAGTATTTATCCTACCTAAAGGATATAATTCATGTAAGGATCAATAATGGATGACAAAAGACTTTTGCAATGGCAGAGTATGGAATACCCAAAATGTTCTTCTCCACAAAGCAATGAAAACACTGCCCAAAATTGTCAAAATTGAGTTGTTCAGAATTCTAGAAATTAACCAAAAGCTTGACTGAATCTCAGGGTACCTGGGTGGCTCAGTCAGGTAAGTGTCTGCCTTCAGCTGAGGTCATGATCCTGAGTCCTGGGATCAAGTCTTGGGTCGGGCTCCCTGCTCAGTGGAGAATCTGATTCTCCCTTTCCCTCTGCCCCTCCCACTGCTCATTCTCTAATATATAAATAAAATCTTTAAAAAAAAAGTGACTGAATCTCAGTAAGAGCAGTTAGATATGTGTCATTTAACTAACTCTACTCCCTTTTCCCTGTCAAAAGCTCCAATACATCCTTGAAAATGAAAAATCTTGTAAGCACTATAGCTGTGAAAACAGTCAGCCTAACAGGAACTAGAGGAATGAGACAGGTTTGAAAGCTTTCCAGAAAGTTCCATCCTAATTGTCATTATTTCATCTGTCTGGAAGATCCCTAGAAAAACCCATAAACAAAACTTGTCATATTTTGACTTAGAGCTTGCTCAGTGGGAAAAGCCCTATCCTAGAACATATGTCAAAAACAATCAGTGGCCATAGATTAACATCACAGCTGCCTGAGGCAGGAAAATCAGATGGGGCAACCAAGAAAAATCACCAAAATCTAAAAGCAAAATTTGGGAATGAGATGTAGTTTGGGGCCCTTGAAAAGCTCAGACATATTCCTAGGAATATACAAGGACACATATATGTTCAGAGATATGCACATGCCCAGGAAAAACCTGAGAATGGTGTAATATCTCACCTCCAGCTCATCTTGAGGTCCTATATAAGTGGGGAGTAAAGACTAAGCAGAGATTTAAAGTGTTGGAGCACTGAGTCATGCCCAACACACAGAACTCCTTACCAAAGAGTGGGAGATTTTTTTGGTTTAAAGCTTTTAAGAAAAAAAAAAAAACTTCAATCGTTAACTGAGTACTAAATAGAGACATAATTAGCCATCAATGACAGAATACAACCTTTATAGAATTACTCCAAAAAAGTCACAAAATAACAGAAACAGTAAGAGTAACACTGACCAAAAAAAAAAACAAAAATAAAACCAACAAACATAAAACAGCGACAACAAACCCTAAAAGAGGGTGGAAGGATCTTATTTCCCACAGCTGTCATATAATATAATTTAATCGTCCAGTTTTTAAGAAAAACAACAATATCTGGCTGGCTTAGTCAGTTGGGCATGTGACTCTTGATCTCAGAGTTTTAAGTTGGAACCCCACACTGAGTGTAGATATTTAAGAAAATAAATAAAAATTAATTAAAAATACAAATAACCAAAAATGAGATACGTGAAGAAACAGGAAAATATGGCCCAAACACAGGAAAAAGTAGCAAATAAAAATCCATATTTAGACTTACTAGACAAAGACTATAAATTAGCTATTACAAATACATGTAAAGAAGAAAAAATAGCTGAAGAATTAAAGAAAGGTATGGGAACAAGAGTATCAAGAGGAAAAAAGATTATAAAAAAAGAACCAGTAGAAATTCTAAGGGTAAAAAGTACAGTAACTTAAATGAAAAAAAATTGCTTAGAGTGGTTCAACAACAGATCTGAGCAGGCAAAAGAAAAAAAAATCAGTCAACTTGAAGACTGATCCATTATGAATATCCAATTTGAGGAACTAAAAGAAAAATGAATGAAGAAAATTAACAGAGCCTTAGACATCTATGGGACAGTATCAAGCATATCAACATGCACATAATGGGGATTTCAGAAAGAGAGGAGAAAGAGACAAGGGGATAGAAAGAATATTTGAGAAATAGTGGTTGAAGACATACCAAATTGATGGAATACAGTAATACACAAGAAATTCAATAAACTTCAGGGCTGCCTGGGTGGCTCAGTCAGTTAAATGTCTGCCTTTGGCTCAGGTCATGATCCCAGGGTCCTGGGATTGAGCCCGGCATTGGGCTCCCTACTCAGTGGGGAGCCTGCTTCTCCCTCTCCCTGTGCCGCTCCACTTGCGTGTGCTCTCTCGAGTGCTGTCAAATAAATAAAATCTTTAAAAAAATTCAATGAACTTCAAATAGGATACCCTCAAAGACAGCAGACTAGATATAGGAGTCAAACTGTTGAAAGCCAAACACAAAAAGGAAATTCTGAAAGTATCCATCATCTTAGAGAATACAGAAATTATCATAAACAGAATGGCGCTAGAAATGTGAACATCCATGGTGATTCTGCAGTTTGTCAGATGGAAATGAGGCACAGGTTATTCAAAACTGGAGGAAAAGCAATCCTGGTTATAAAGCAGCAGAGAACATGTTTTCCTGTTGGGTGGGATAGAGAACTTGTAAGTGATAAACTTGGATATTTAGCTGAGGAGATTACTAAGCAAAATGTGAAAAGTGTAGTCTTGTTTCTTCTTACTGCTTATAATGAAATGTGACAGAAGAGAGATAAATAGAGGAATAAATTATTAAGCAAAAAGGAACCAATACTGGAGAACTTGGAAAATTTTAAGCCTATCCAGACATAGTATTGTGGAAACAGATCCAAGGGTATTGCTGAACAACTTAAAGAGATGAGTTGTGTGACACCTGGGTCTAATCAGCCATTTCAGCAGAAACCAGAAATACAGATGTGGTTAACTGGGAAAGAGCTGTGGAGGACTCTCTTGTTGATATCTTGGACTCCCATAAATTACATGGAAGAACAAGATTTTTGTAAGATTTATACCAGCAGAAATACTGCCAGCCCGGACTGAAAGGAATGGAGATAGGATGAAATGAAGGAAGGATAAACCTGAGGGCAGAACCACGGATGCAGAGGCCTGCCAACAAGACCTCCTAAGGCTAAGAAGGTAAGGCCACTACCCTATTGAGCTTGAAGGGTGAGACTGCTTACCTTCAGGACAAAACAAAGCATTGAGCCAAAGGGGATTATTCTCAGGTCTCGAGATCCAAGGAAATTTGCCCTCCTGAACTTTGGACTGGTTTGAGACCCCTGACTTCTTTCTTCCTTCCAATTTCTTCCTATTGGAATAGAAATGTCTACCTTATGCTGGTCCTATCATTCTGTTTTACAAATAGATAGCTTGTCTGGTTTCGTAGGCTTACAGATGGAGAAGAATTTTGTCCCAGGATGAATCATACTGATTCTCACCCACAACTGATTTAGATTAAGAGTTGGGACTTTGAGGTAGTAATATTGAGATGTGATTTGGGACGTAAAGGTGATGTTGGAATGGTAAAGATGTGGGGGAATTTAGGGTTATAGTGAGTATATTTTGCTCTTGAGAAGGACATGAATTTGGGGGTGTAGGGCTAGAGTATAGGCTGTTATGGATTGAACTGTGTCCCACCTCCCAAAAAAGATATGTTGAGATCCCAACCCCCAGTCCCTCAGAATATAACTTATTTGGATGGGTAATCAGAGATGTAATTAGTTAAGGTCATACTGGAGTATGATGGGCTCTTAATCCAATATGGTAGGAGTCCCTATAGGAAGGGGAAAAACACACAGGGAAAGACAGCCATATGATGATGGAAACAGAGATTGGAGTGATATATATACAAGCCAAGAAACACCAAGGATTCCCAGCAAAGACCAGAAGCTAAAAACAGGCAATAAAGGATTTTCCCCTACAAATTTGAGAGATAACATGGCCCTTCTAATATCTGATTTCAGACTTCTGGTCTCCAGAACTGTGAGAAAATAAATTGCTATCATTTTTAGCCACTCAATTTTGGGGGCTTTGTTACAGCAGCTTTTGGAAAGTGATAGACAATTCAATCATCAAAGTATTCTTTTTTTCAAAAAATTCTGTTAATACAACTAGATACTCATTTCCAAAAGAATGAAGTTGAACCTTACCTCACTCTATCTATAAAATTTAACTCAAAATAGACCATAGACCTAAATGTAAGAGTTAAAGCTGTAAAACTCTTAAAAGAAAGCATAGGTATAAATCCTCATGACCTTAGACTAGGTGATGGTTTCTTATATATGGCTCCAAAAGCACAAGCAACAGTAACCAAAAAGATAAACGGAACACTGAAGGCCATTAAAATTCCAAAATTAACATCTTGTTTCAAAGACACCTTTAACAATGTAAAAAGACAATCCACAAAATGGTAGAAAATATTTGCCAATAATATATTTGATAAGGAGCCTGTATTCAGTATATACGGAGAACCTTTACCACTCAAAAAAAAAAAAAAAAAAAGACAACCCAATTAAAAAAAAAAAGAATAAGGTGTTGCTCTATGACTAATTTCACTCCTAAGTACATACCAAAGAGAACTGAAAATAGATGCCCACACAGAAACTTGTACATGGATATCCACAGCAGTATTATAATAATAAACAAAAACAGGAAACAATCCAAATGTTATCAACAGATAACCCATAGAATGGATTATCATTTGGCAATAAAAAAACATGAAGTACTGTTAATATACTACAATATGGATCAACCTTTCATTTATTATGCTAAATGAGAAACAAAACAAAAACTAAAACATATTGTATGAATCCATTCATGTAAAATGCATAGAAGAGGCAATCCATAGAAAATACAAGTAGACTAGTGTTTACCAGGAACTTGGGCAAGGAAGGAATGGATACTGACTGCTAATTAGTGTGGGTTTTCCTTTGGAGGTGATTAAAATGTCCTAAAATTAGATGATAGTGATGAATTCACAGCGCAAATATACTAAAACCACTGAATTATACACTTTTAAAAGGTGAATTTTATGGTATATTGTCATATCACCTTGTAGCCATTAAAAATATGCCATAGTGAAATATATGGTCTGCTCTGTATTTTGAATATAGTTACTATGTGTAAATCACACTGATTATTAGTTGAGCGTAAAATAAAAGCAGTTCTGGAGAAATGAAACAAGTCATGTCTGTGTCTTTTCTAGACCTGTTTTCCATCTTTTTTCCGTGCAATAGCAGTGCTATTGGATATCAGTATTATTTAATAAATACAATGAATTGATCAAATGTCACACAGTCAAAAGTTGGGAAAAACTAATTAAGAAAACGCAGGATTTTTCTGCAGTACTTTTCAAACGCTGTATCATGATAATGTACCCAAGAATTTCCAATGAAGTTACATATGCTGCACATCCCTAAATTGGTCATTCCAGGCAACAATGTTCCATGGGAGGTCTTAAATTATTCTTGATCTCTTCATTCCCGGGGATCAAGGTAGAAGTCAAGTCACTAAAAACTCTGCTCCCTATAACTGAGCAGTCAAGTTTATAATGAAGCTTTCCTGAAATTAAGTATATATATATATATATATATTTTCATTCTAGCAAACGTGTGAAATAACATGTATATTTTAGAACTCGAAGAATGTTAAAGTCCTGGTCTCCTGAGGCAATAACACATTAGGGGAAAGTTTCTGGAAAGATGCCACCCAGTCTGTGTCAGTTAGAGACCGTGCGAATGTGAGGGTAGATCTTAATCTTGTGAGCTTCAGTTCACTCATATTTATAGATTAAAAAGGTGCCAAACTCACTGAACTGTTGTTAGGATTTGATTAGATAATTTGTGCAAAGTTCAGAGTGACTGCTACGTATTAAGAGCTTAATAAATATGTCTTTTTGTTGTTATTATTATTCTCAACTAGAAGATCCTGCAAAAAAAACAACAAAAAACCTTAATATCAGCATAAGGATGTCAACTACTCTATCTCCTTATTCCATGCAGCATATAATTCCTGTCAAATTTAAAAGAGCTTCTGAGAAAACAGAAAAAAACAGGAGAATTTTAGAGCAATTAAATTATTATTCTGGGTGACACTGTAATGGTGGATTCATGTCCTTATACATTTATCCAAATTCATAGAATGTACAAAGCAAAGAGTGAACGCTAATATAAGCCATGGACTTTGTGATAATGATGTGCCCATGTAGGTTCATAACTTGTAACAAATATACCACACTAGAGCAAGATGCTAAAAATAGGAGAAATGGGTGGATGGGGAAGGGTAAGGGAATATTTTGGAACTCTCTGTACCTTTCACTATAATCTTTTCTGTAAATTAAAACTGCTAAAAAAAAATAGTCTATTAATTAAAAAAGAAAAAATTGTGAAATTAAATATAGTTTGGCCATATTGCCCCAGAATAAACAACATCATGTCTTTTATGCTGAAAATCCAATAGAGAACGTCATTCTAGCACATCATGTGTTGCTCAGTGAATGATGTTAAGCAATCGATCAATCAGACATGCTTTGGGTAGACAGTTGATTCACCCTGACAGCTAAAGGACAGAACAGTCTGTATTAGAGATAAAAGTTTCTTTCTGCCGATAACCATAAATATAGAATTCAAACTCTGAACTTGTTTCCTAAGTCCCTTACAGAACTTCACTTCAGTGCCTACTGGTAATGCTTACAAGTAGTCTGGCAAAGATATTCTTTCTTGCATTTATACCTGCTTACTCCTCTTTCAAGAAGCATCATGCGCTTGTAGCATTCAGAGCTGCTCCCATGTCATCTTAGAATGCCCCTCTCTCACCTGAGCCTGGGGGCGATTTAATATTGCTTAAATGGCTCTCAGACACAATTATGATCACTAATATGAACAATTTTTCTTTTGATGTTGAATTTATAGTTATCATTAGATTGTCCTAAATATTCATTAGTCACACCATTTGGTCTCAACAGCTTTGGTTTTTTTTTTTTTTGTGGATGTTTTGTTTTCTAAATTAGGTAAATACAAAAGATTAAAACAAGATACCACATCTTTGTTGGTGAGAACATTCTTCTGAGTGTCTCAAGTAAAAGCAAAACTGTTGGGGAAAAGTCAAGAATCAAGGCATTCTGGAGGTTCCTCAAGAAGTTGAAAATAGAGATACCATACGATCCAGCAATTGCACTACTGGGTATTCACCCCAAAGATACAAATTTAGTGACCTGAAGGGGTACTTGTTTATAGCAGCAATGTTTATAGCAGCAATGTCCACAATAGCCAAACTATGGAAAGAGCCAAGATGTCCATCAACAGATGAATAAAGAAGATGTGGTCCATATATACAATGGAATATTACGCAGCCATCAAAAACCCCGAAATCTTGCCATTTGCAATGACGTGGATGGAACTAGAGGGTAGTATGCTAAGTGAAATACGTCAATCAGAGAAAGACATGTATCATATGACCTCACTGATAGGAGGAATTCTTAATCTCAGGAAACAAACTGAGGGTTGCTGGAGTGGTGGGGGGTGGGAGGGATGGGGTGGCTGGGTGATAGACATTGGGGAGGGTATGTGCTATGGTGAGCGCTGTGAACTGTGTAAGACTGTTGAATCACAGACCTGTACCCCTGAAACAAATAATACATTATATGTTAAAAAAAAAAAAAAAAAAAAGAGAAGATAGTAAGAAGGGAAAAATGGAGGGGGGGGGAATCGGAGGGGGAGACAGACCATGAGAGACTATGGACTCTGAGAAACAAACTGAGGGTGCTAGAGGGGAGAGGGGTAGGGAGATGGGTTAGCCAGGTGATGGGTATTAAGGAAGGCATGTATTGCATGGAGCACTGGGTGTTATATGCAAACAATGAATCATGGAACACTATATCAAAAACTAATGATGTAATGTATGGTGATTAACATAACATAAAAAAAAAAAAAGAATCAAGGCATTCAAGATGTCAAACATTAGAAGCCGTAGCCCTGGACGCAAGAAAGGGATCATATGGCCCTTGGGGGGCTGCTGTTGCTCCAGTGAAACTAGCTTCCAAACAATCACTGCTACTTTGAGTCATTTGTTAAATTTTCAAAGACTCAAATCCTGGATTTGCCAATCAAGCTCCATTAGATTCCATAATAGAGACAGCGATTGAAGGTGACAATAAGAGGCTGGCAGCAAGAACTAGCCTCATTTAAGGAAACACAAACAAAATGGAGCATTCTCTTCAGAGGGAAATTGGCAGACTATTAGTAAAGAAGAGAAGGGTAGAGGTGAATGCCAGACACTACCCACCCCCCCCAACAAAAGGACAGTGATATTAATAATGATTTTCTTTAAGATTTTATAGCTTTTAACATAACACAATCTCATCAGTCACCCTCCAAACCTATGGGCTACATATTGTTATGTCCATTTCATTAAGTGAGGTAACAGATGCTCAGGTAAGGTGTCTTTCCCACAGTTATGTGGCCTTAATATGATTAAGTTAAAACTCATACCATGCAAATAATGTACTCTCTTCACTAAATACCTGTTGCATAAACAAATGAATGAATGATAACTTTCTTTATAGAATCATGTAAGCATAACACCTTGGAATTAGGTTCACAAATGGAAGGATTCTTTAAGAACATTTAGTGCAGCACTGTTTTCCTAAAACTCAGGAAATATACCATGAATTAACATGATTTGCATAAGACAAAACAACCAAGATTGGAATTTAGGTTTACTGAAACTCGGTATCTTGTTCTTATCCCTACATCATACTGCCTTCCCCAGTTTCCCTGCTTGTACTCAACTGGGTATCACTGTTTTTCATTCCATAAAAGGAAATGAGAAGTGTAATGTAGACCATGCTCTCTGTGAGCTCATGTCGCAACTTGAAAGTTAGTATTTCTTGTGCATCAGACCAATTTAAAGGCCTTCTGGATGTGTCAGATGCTGCTTGAGGAACTGAAGGCTAGTAAAGCTCCTATCTGCTGCCTTTCTGGAAGCCATCCCTGGAGAGCCCTCTCTCCCACATAGCTCTCTCCTCTGGAATCCTTATTATATATTCATGAAAGTCACAATGGGGCAGTAACCAAAGGGTCTTTACTCAAAGCCTCGAGCCATCAGGTCATAGAGTGGAAAGTCCCAGCTAAGTGAGACAGGTGTGAATAAGCTTTCTCTGTTGGTAGTGAGACATATATGCCTAAATGCAAAGAATTTCCCATATTAGCAAGCATCTAGGGTGATTCACTCTATTCAACTAGTTGATTTATAGTTAAGTACAGTACAGATAAACCTTGAAGTCCAGACTAGTGTATCAATTAGTAGGCTCTGAATTGCAACCACCAGAGTACCCAACTAAAAGTGGCTTAAATCTTAGGAATTTATTATGTCCAGTGGGTGTGCTGTAAATGTTTAACAACAGATTCTCCAGAGGACTCAAAATCTCTAATTTGTACCATTTGCAATTCCCATGGTACATATACTCTTGACATGGCTGATATCATGCTACCAACACACTAATGCAGAACTTCAAAGAGATACACACAATCGATTCCTACCAGGAAAGCTGGCTCCAGCCAATCACGTGACAAGAAATCCACTGTGGAGGATTCTGGAGTTACAGCTCAGTGGGAGAACAATATAATCAAGGACCCAGCTCTCTTTGCTTTCCTCTTCTGCTATCCTCAGCATATGGGCCGTTACTCTCAGGCTCAGCAATTCGTGATTCCAAGATGGCTGCCTCCACCCAGACAGCATGTTCTTGCACAACTACAACTAAAGGCAGGACAGCAGGCTTATTTCCTTGCGTCCTTCCTTTTTCTTTTAAATAAGAGTGAAAACCTTTTCCAGAAGTGCCTCAGCCTCTTCATCGGCCAGGAATGACTCAAAAGCCACTCCCTACCCACAGGGGAGGCTGGAAAATGGTTTATTTGGCACTTTCAGCCCCTATAGTGGGAATGGGTTCCAACCATCATAGAATCAACAAACTTGGGAAAGGAAAAGGGGGTAAGGGCTATCAGTCTGACAAAAAACAGGTCTGCCACAACTGAGAAGTTCATCACCATGCATCACACAGTTTTTATTTGAAAATGAATTATCTAACTTAGAAGACAAAGTACAATTTACATGTTATCTGGATCTCTGATTGCATTTGGGAGGGGGACCCAAGGGTTCACCTAGTGCACGACTGATGACGCTACTTTTTTTTTTGGCACTTGATTTTTATTTATTAGTAATTAATATCAAGGTTTTTTTGGTTTTGCTTTGGTTTTTTTTTTTTTTTTTTGGTTAAGATTTGTTCCTATTAGTTAGCCAACCATGTTCTCTTTCCCTTAGGGTACCATTAACAGTTTCTCCTGTCAGAATTTTCTAGTTTTATAAGTTATTAGGATTTTTGATAATTGTCTATAGCTTTTAAAATGGAGTTCTTATAATCTCTGATTATAATTAGAAACTGGAAAGATGTGCTTTCCTAGAGGGTAGCCATGTGCCCATTCCTAGGTACCAACATTATCAGTCATATCTTCCCTAATACCCACTGTTTGACCCTTTCCTGCTCTCATTAAGAAAAACAGCTACCTGGAGATTCTGGACCATGTCAGTTGAATGAGTGTGTGGTAGTGTAGACAGAACTATGCACTAAATGCTTGAAGACCCAAGCTCTTACTCTAACCTTGCCACCAACTACCTATGTGGCCTTGGGCAGCTAACTTAATCTTTGCCATATTAGCTTCTTTATCTCTGAACAGAGGGAACTTTAGGAAATAATCCCTAAATCCCTTCTAGGTCAAAAGTGCTGTGGTTCAAATTATTAGTAAGGCCAAAAAGAAGTTTTCTAGGTAAATTGGGCAAGCTAATTAATCGCTGGTCTTGGTTTCTTTTCTTTTCTTTTCTCTTCTTTTTTTGGTCTTGGTGTCTTTACTCACAAATGTGCCTAATACAGTGAGTTGTATATGTACCTGCCTATAAGGATAAATTACATAAAAGTGAGTTGATGCACTGAGAAAAAACAGTAACCAGTTAATAAAAATAGAAACTCACTGTACTGATGATGGGTAGAGACTGGTCCTCTATCTCCAAAGATAGGTCTAAGTCAGGGAAGAAGTAATCAGGTAAAGCAGAATGAAATCAGGCAGAACTAATCTTTTATAAATCTATTTCCAAGAGATAATATGTTTCAGTATTAAAGGGAAGGATCCAAAAAGGTTTAATAAAAACAGAAAAAAAGATACAATTTTTGCCCATAAAACAATTACTTCATTGCAACTTATGGATTTTTCCAAAAGCCCAGGTATGCATAAGATTTTTGGAACTCAGAAATTAATGTGATACATGGGATTGATTTCCCTGGATAGACCATAAAATGTTTTTTTTTTTTTTTTTAATTTTATTATTTATTTGACAGAGCAAGAGAGGGAGAGAGAGCAAAAGTAGGGGGAGCATCAGAGGGAGGGGGAGAGGCAGACTCTCGCTGAGCAGGGAGCCCAGTGCTGGGCTCAATCCCAGGACCCTGGGATCATGACCTGAGCCGAAGGCAGCCGCTTAACCCATTGAGCCACCCAGGCGCCCTGCATAAAATGTTTTTAGTCACAATATACACATAGGAGAGTCTAGCACTTGTGAACAGAGGTAAGGGTGGCAGAGACGAGACTAAAGGTAGCTGGCATGGAAATCAAGCTTTGTAGCTGAGCAATAGTGAAATCAGGGACATTGCAAACAAATGCAATGTCTTGATTTTTTATTAGTGCTCTTTCTAAATCACTTTATGTTCTCATTACCCGTGCACTGGTTGTGTACCAGAATCTGTGCCGACCTCAGGATCCTTTTCCATCCCTGCCACTTAAGCCAAGCCTGAGTTGCCAGGTCTTCCTGGCTCTATCTTCTGTCCGGGCCCTACTCAATCATTCACTGCAGGAAGCACTTCCAAACTCCCGTCCCATCTTTCTACACCAGCTGTAGGAGAAGAAAAAGAATTCTGTGTGCAACTTATCATGTTTGTTCCCAGTAGGAGGTGACTTGTTTCCTTCTTCCCTCAGTTTCCATCCTGTGCATTCTATGCAGCTATGCCCTACTGCAAACAGAATTCCCTTCAGAGAGTAAGAAGAAAGATCTATGTGGTTGTCAAGAGGACTGAAAATCCTTCAGTTGGTGATAAAAACCACTGGAAATAACCATGGCAAAAAAGAAAACTGTTACATTGTAAATTGATATTCTCTCATGGAAGCCTGTCAGGGTGTAGCCACATAGAATGTTTCTGTTCACTTAGTCTCCTGTAAGAATGAAGCATTCAAACAATATCAAGGGTAGACATATTTATCAACTGAATGTCATGATAGATTTAAGTTAAACAATAAAATCCTTTGTTTCATTTGGTTTTTAATTTCAACACTTGTTTTGGAAAAACATCCTTGAATTTATTGGTCTACTTTCCTTAGTGTATAGAGTATAAAAAGAAAACTGAATGTTCTTTTTTTTACAGGAGAACTTGCTGGTTCCTAGGGTGTTCAAACCTTCAGTTGTTCTACTTCCCTCTACTCAATCTTAGAGATGTAGAGAAGGCTGTATGTAATCTGTATTACTTCTAGAACTTGCCTGGAATACTTTTTTTTTTTTAAGATTTTTATTTATTTATTTATTTAACAGAGAGAGACACAGTGAGAGAGGGAACACAAGCAGGGGGAGTGGGAGAGGGAGAAGCAGGTTTCCCGTGGAGCAGGGAGCCTGATGTGGGGCTCGATCCCAGGACCCTGGGATCATGACCTGAGCCGAAGGCAGACGCTTAACGACTGAGCCACCCAGGCGCCCCGTCTGGAATACCTTCTTAAATCTCTCCTGTGAGATTGCTCTGCAAGAGAGGTGCACAAGGTATTCCAACTGATCAAGATTTTACTGTGCAACTGGACCTCTCCAAACTGCAAATAATGATACTTGATTTAAGGAATATAACTGAACAGACCTCATAGTTCCTTCTCCAATCTCCTTTAGTGGTGACTAAGCAGAAACATTTGAGTAAAATTTTCTTCTCTGTTTCAGCACCAAATCAATATAGTGCAATTCTAGGGCAGGTTTGCTTTTTAGACTTGTCTCCATGCTTCTGGAAACTCTTTCCTGATTTAAGATTGGCAAATAAAATTCAAAGTGATGTGTGCCCTTGGTATCTAATTAAAGTCACCAGGAGAAAACAGAAATCTACCCCTGGATATCTTATTTTAGCATCTGTCAACTACAAACAAACAGCTTAGAAATGTAACCCACTCAGTGGAGACATTTAATTTACAATATAACTTCCTGTTTTTGATGGTAGTGTTTATGCTGCTTTTATAATCTAAACACCTAAAATGACAAGCTGATGAGTCAGAAGTTAAAATTAAAACTGAATGAGTTTAGGTACCATTTGTCCTTCCCCTCTTTCTGGCCACTATTCTGTTATCCTCACTTCCTCCTTGAGCCCGGCTCACTTTAATTCTTCCATAGTTCTCCATTGAGTCATCCTGTGACAGCACCAGCCATCTCTCACTGCCTCCTACTGCCCATCCCTGTCCCTTACAGACTGCACCAGCCCAGGAGCTTCCTCAGATTTCTTGTTTGTTTTAAAACCACTTTATTCAGGTATGATTGAGATATAAAAAGCTGTAGATATTTAACGGAAAAAACTCAGTGTATTTGGAGATAAGAATACATCCATGAAACCATCACACATTTTGTGTGCGTGGTAAGAACACTTACCCTAGGATCTATCCTCTGCAAATTTTAACGATAGATAGATAGATGACAGATAGATATAGATAGCTATAGGCACTATATTGTATAGATCTCCTGAATTTATCTTACATAACTGTATCCTCTAATCATCACCTCCCCTGCCTTTCATTATCCTTTCCTCCAACCCCTGATAATCATCACTTTGCTGTTTCTATGAGTTTGACTATTTTATTTTTTAGGGGGGATCTAATTATTATTTTAATATGATTTTTTAACATTTTATTTTATCGTGTCATGTTAGTCACCATACAATACATCATTAGTTTTTGATGTAGTGATCCACAATTCATTGTTTTCGTATAACACCCAGTGCTCCATGCAGTACATGCCCTCCTTAATACCCATCACTGGGCTATTTTAGATTCCACATATAAGTGACATCATCCAGTATTTGGCTTTCTGAATCTGGTTTACTTCATTTAGCATATTCTCCAGGTACATCCATGTTGTCTCAAGTGGCAGGTTTTGTTCTTTTCTTTAAAGTTGAAATAATATGTTTATATACCATCTTTTCCTTATCCACTTTTCTGTTGATGGTCATTTAGGTTTCCATATCATAGCTATTGTGAATAATGCTACAATGTACACAGAAGTGCAAATATCTCTTCAAGAAATATCTTCTCTTCAAGAAATATCTAATTTCAATTCTTTGGTGTAAATATCCAGAACCAGTACTGCTGAATCATGATAGTTCTATTTAAAAATTTTTAAGGATCTTCCATATTGTTTTCCATAATGGCTGTATTAATTTATATTCCCACCAACAGTGCACCAGGATTTCCTTTACTCCGCATTCTCACCAACGCTTTTTTTAAATAGCCACCTTAGCAGGTGTAAGTGATATCTCATTGTCATTTTGGTGTGCATTTCCCTTATAATTAGTGATGTTGTTTACCTTTTCATATGCCTGTTGACCATTTGTATTTTTTTTTTAATGTCTAACAGGTGTTTTGTCTATTTTTTAAAATTATTTGGTTTTTGCTATCACATATATGGTTTGCAATATTTCCTCCCATTCCATAGGTTTCCTTTAACTCTGTTATTTCCATTGCTTTGCAGAAGCTTTTTAGTTTGATGTATTCCCACTTACTTATTTTTGCTTTCGTGGCCCATGCTTTTGGTATCATATCCAAAAAATCATTGCTAAGGCCAGTGTCAAGAAGCTTTCTCCCTGTATTTTCTTCCAGAATTTTTATGGTTTCAGGTCTTATGTTTTTTAATTCACTTTGAGGTGGCTTTTGTGTGTAGTGTAAAAAAAAGGGTCCAATTTCATCCTCCTGCATGTAGATACCCGGTTTTCCTAAAACTAGTGAACACTAGTATCCTTTCCCCATGTGTATTCTTGGCACTGTTCTTGAAGACTGTATGTGTGAATTTATTTCTTCACTCTCTCTTCTGTTCCATTGGTCTATGCTTTTATGCCAGTTTCATACTGTTTTGATTACAATAACTTTGCAATATACTGTGGAATCAGGAAGCTTGATGCCTCCAGCTTTATTCCTCTTTTTTAAGATTGCTTTGGCTATTGATGATTTTTGTGTTTCTATATGAATTATAAGATTCATATAGAATTTGTATTAAATCACTTTGAGTAGTATGGATATATTAACAATACTAATTTTTCCAATTGATGAACACAAGTTATTTTTTCATTTGTTATTTTTCTTTTTCAATTTCCTTTAACAATGTTTTATAGTTTTTAGTGTACATTTTTTTCCATTCTGGGTTAAATTTATTTTTAAGTAACTTTTGGCCGAGAGTATTGAAAACAGAATTGTTTTTCTAAATTTCTTTCTTGAATAGTTTGCTGTTAGTGTCTAGAAATACAACTAATGTATGTTGGTTTTGTATCATGCAATTTTACTGAATTCATTTATTACTTTTAACCATTTTTTTTTTTTTTTTTGGTAGAGCTTTTAGAGTTTTCTACATATAAGACCATGTCATTTGCGTACAGACAGTTTTACCTCTTTTCCATTTTGGATTCATTTCTTTGTCTTTCCTAACTGTTCTGTCTAGAGCTTTCTCATGTTTATTTTTAACCTCCTAAAATGTTAAAGCTGAAGAGGTCAGACTGACTTTCTATTTTGTGTGTGTGTGTGTGTGTGTGTGTGGGTGGGTGGGTGGGTGGGTGTGAGATAGAGAGAGAGAGGAAAGAGAGAGAGAGAGAGAAAGGGAGAGCACACATATACTGATATTTACTGAACATTTTCTAGGTTCCCAGGTACAAGTAAGTACCTTACCTACATCGTTTCTTTTAATCCTAATACTAACCTATTTATACTTTACAGATAAAGAAAAACTTAGAAAGCTTGTGTAATTTGCCTAAAGAGCTAGAAAGTATGAGCTCATATTCAAATCCAATTTTATTTCTAAAGCATATGTCCTTAATTATTCTATGAAACTACTCACAAAGAGGAACCAACCCTCAGCTAAGGTGCAGAGTGTATGTAATCTCCAGGCTGGACAAGTTGAAGACTGCACACTGGACCTAACTTAATAACAGGTTTGCATTCAGAGACACATGAAAGTTACCTTTCAAACTTTCCCCATAGCTCTGATGTATCTCATGTCTACTGATCCAGGCAATTCCACAATTAAGGTTTTATTTCTTTGGTTAAAGTCTTCTTGTTGCCTGCCTAAATGAAAGTTTCTCTGAGAGTATCACATTCAACTTAAAAAAAAATCTATTTGCACCTCTACAGGACAAAGTTTATTAGATAATTTCCTGACTGAGGATTACAATGGGAAGAGTCAGAATGGAGAGAATATGAGGCCACTGGTCAGTGAGTAGAGGGAGAAACTACCTGGGAAAGGATGAAGGAATGGGGAAATGAGGACTTAGTGTAAGAAGAAGGGTATGCCAGTAGGCATATGCTATTGCACATTTTGGCTTTGCCCCAGTTCTAAATTTGCATGCTGCACTAAAAAATAAACTGAAATACATTAATTTAGGATCCTCTGATTCTATTATTTCAATATGTAAGTGAGATATAGCTGAGGTGTCTTTGGTTTACAAAAATAACCACTTGTATATAGAATACAAGACAGTTATTTCAAACTGCATATGTATCATATGCAATGTATTTGCATAAATGATTTAAATATTGCCTTTTCCAGATGTCCACATAACCACTGAATAAACGTTCTTGAAATGCTTAAAAAATATTGAGGGTTAAATTTAAGTACCTATGCTATTGATTCTTCGGGCTACAGAATTCATTTATGAGCCAGAAGTGGGTATTGCTGGTATCTATGCATATATGAGGAAATGGGTGAAGAATTTACCTGGCAGCTACAAGACTGCTGTTACAGCCTCCTTTTATTATTACCAATATGGTAACAGAGTAATTAGAAACTTTATTGCTCAGTTATATATTCATTAATTCAGTCAACAAATATTTATTAAGCAATTATTGGGGTTCCTTCTCAAGAGGCCCATTTGGTCATCATTAGCCTAGCAAACAGCTTTTCTTCATGATAGTGTGACTAAAAGTATAACAGGACGTTATTTTAGCTAAGAGACCCAAAAATATTAGAAACCCATCCTGAACCATTTTGCAAGATGGTGGTAGAGAGGATATAGACTGGTAAGACCAGTAAAGTAAGATAAATTAATTCTCAGTTTTCGTAAGATAGTTATTTTCCAACTACCAACACAGAGTCATGGTCTGGACCACACAGAAGATTCATTCTCCTATTGGTAAGTCAGACAAGGGGTCAAAAGACAAGAACCTCTGAAGCAGAGGAAACCTACTTCAGGGCTCAAAAGTGAGTCTCAGATCACATCATGCCAGCTTGATGAAAGGGAATACCACCAGTGCCAGAAGAAAGGGAGTAAGAGAACTGAGTGCTTGAAATATCTCCTTTATATCAATTAATCTCTAACTATAGAAAAAATGACCCGAACAGTGGTCAGGAGTATTCCTCTTCCTTGAAAGAAAAGAAGAAAAAAAAAAGGGGGGGGGGGGAAGGGCTGAAGCAGAAAGAAGTCCTGGGCTTACCCCAGAACACAGCACCATGCATTGGTATATGCTTTCCCATGGTACCATGGTGTGTGTTATTCACACAATGCTGGACCAGACACTCACTGAAAGCAGAGAAGAGAATGTCTTCAAAACATGGAGATGATGTCATTCTTACCCCAGTAAAAACATTAATGAGCAACTAAAACACAAGGAAACAGAATTTGGGGTCAACAAATCATTAGTAATCATTCACTCCTACTCCAGAAAGGTGAAGAAATTTCCCCAAGATCAAAGCTCTTGAGTGACAAAGACTCAGACAGGACCAAAGATGGCCTTTACAACAGTGGTGCTTCCACAGCAATGCCCACTGCATGAGAATGCAGGTTGGGCTGGACCTCCAAGATGCAACAAGAGAGTCCCCCATGCAAGTTGATAATATGCAAGACTTTACTTAGGTTATAGAATTTTGATATTTTTATGTGTACTACATGAACCAATCCTTGAGGTAAAAATCTGTATGAGAATTTGTTAGAGTCGACATCAGAGACTTTGTTTCAAATATAGATGAATCCTAGCATAAATCTTCTACAGACGGTTGGGATGCTTCCAAGATTCTCCCAGTATTCGATATCTAAACAGTCCTAGGTCACCTATACCTTCACACTCAAGTCAAAACAAATACATAATTTTAGATTACATAGTTAAACCCAATGAGAACTTCAATGGTTTGTCAAAATTGAAGAGTTGTGCTCAGTGAGGTAGAGGAAAGGAGCACTACAGTCCTTGATTAGGGTTTAGTGGCAACCTCAGGGCTTCAAGTTTCTGCATCGATTCTGAACTTTGGCTGCACATCAAAACCACCTGAGAGGCTTTTGAAAATCCCAATGCCCACACTGCACCCCAGACCAAGATCAAATTCTCTGGTGATGGGGTCCAGCTTCAATATTTTTTTAAAGGCCCTCAGGTGATTCTATGTGCAACTAAGGTTCAGAACCATAGTTAAAACTAGTAGTTTTAGAATGGTTACAGCTGCCTAAGCACTATGACTCAAAGTGGGGGAAAATGGTCTAGGACCACTGTCACTGGTGATCATTTCTCTTACAAAATTGTTTCCAATATTTGAAACTTATGAATGCTTTTAAGATGCCCTCAACCATAGCACTTTACAGAGATTATGAAGGTTTATTTAACCCAAGGAAATTGGAGAAAAGTTCACATCTAAAGAAAGAAATCATAGTTCTCTTATTAAAAATGATAGTATATATCCTCATAGTCAACCTCTACTTAATTTCCATGCAGGATTAACCTGATCTTATTGTAGAACATTCCAGAACACCTGCAGTTAGTGGGCTTTTCAACAGGGTTGGGTACCTCTGTTCCCAACAGTTAAGACATGCACTGTAAGAAGCTAGTTTTATTTGTTCTTTCCCACTAATACACGTTATAGCTATTAATTTTATATTTAATAATTATTAAATAATTTATTTTATATTTAATATTATTAATTAAATTAATTTATTTTTATATTAATTTTATATTTAATAATTAATTTTATTTAATAAACCAAAACCAATTTACATGTGTGCAAAAGGAAATTTTTCTTCTGTGAAACTAAAATGATTAGAAAAACTTGGTAAGAACAAATCACTAATATATATGTTATTGATTATATCTAGGAATATGTTTAATATCACTACCTATATTTATATATCCTTATAACACATATGTATTTGTATTGCTTATATATTATGTATATATTTATATATTATATATATTTGCATTATTTATATTTACATATATATACATACATACAAGTGTAAAATACGTATGTACATATATATGTAAATATGTAAAATATGCCAAATTCAAAGGCTTTTTGAATTAATCAACTGTTAGTTGAAATCATGAATGAGAAAAAAAAAAGTCTTCTATTATAAAAGGATGAGTGCTGGCCAAGGATTTTGTCAGAAATCATGCTTTCCGGGGTGCCTGTGTGGCTCAGTCATTAAGTGTCTGCCTTCGGCTCGGGTCATGATCCCAGGGTTCTGGGATCGAGTCCCGCATCGGGCTCCCTGCTCAGTAGGGAGCCTGCTTCTCCCTCTCCCACTTACCCTGCTTGTGTTCTCTCACTGTCTCCGTCAAATAAATAAATAAAATCTTAAAAAAAAATTATGCTTTCCTTTCTAGTGTGAGTAAGGACATTTTTACTGAAGCTCTGTTCTAAACAGATAGGCATAGGCATAAGAGCACCGTCTTGGGCATCAGACAATTTAATTTCCAATGACTACTCTGACACTGACTAGCTCTGTCATTTGGGCAAGTTATTTGCCCTCCCCACACCTCATTCACCTTACTTTAACATAAGCTTAGTAAGAGGACAATGAGTGGTTAACAAATAAGATATGTGGAGTGTATGACACAGTTAACAGCTTTGATCCTGGACTCAGAGATTTTAGTTTAAATCCCTGTGATGCCATTTATTAGTTTTGTAACCCTGAGCAAATTTCTAAAATTTTCTGAGCCTTCATTTCCTCTTGGTTAAAGAAGAACAACTTCTAGAAAAACCATAATGTATATTTTATAAAGTTTTTCAGGATTAAATAAAAGAATGCATATAAAGCACTTAGAATACTGTCAGGGACTTTATTAAACACTAGACAAATATTAATTATTATCACTGCTAATAACATCAGGCACCTAGTAAGTGCTTAGGGTGTTACATAATTAGTAGCTACTGCAATTATTAACATTATTAAAATTATTTTTGCCCTGGTTTTAAGATACTCTATAGTAATTTGGAATACACTGTAGAAATTCCATTTGCTTTGACTCATCTCCTCCATAGAGGGAAATGCTAAGATCCTACACCAAATAGGAGTTTAAGTAATTAATAGCCGTGTGGCCTTTTGAGTTCTGTGACGACAATCCTGTTCCAGTATTTAAGATGAACTTGCTGAGTAATGGCTGAAGAGTTTTTATCTAGCTAAATGCTCTGTGATTAAAGCCATTATATCTTTGAACTAAATTGACAGTAAGGAGATTCTGATTTAAAGTCATGGTTTTGTGATAATTGGATGCCGGAGTTTAGAAAAAACAACGGGAAGTAATTGCAAGGGAAGTAGTATGGAAGAGAGAACTTCACTACACCTATTTCTTTTTAAAAGTGTGACAAAGTTTTTAATTCCCACCTATAACAAAATTTAAAGGTTATGTAAGTTTTCCATCTCTCTTAAATCTCCTCTTTCTCCCCCAACCTTAGTGAATTCTTATTCATCCATCAAGACCCAGCTTTCATTTTACTTGGCTCCCTTTCTGTCATAGTATGAACTAATGAGAACTCCCCTTTTTTCCCAAGAAATAAATTTATTCAAAATTAATTAGATTTAATAAGAAAATCCAACATAGGTTTAGAAATCATTTCTTAAAGATGAATTACCAAAAAACTTGACACGGATGAAAATAGAAAGCATAACGCTAAACAAAATAAGTCAGTCAGAGAAAGACAAATACATATGATTGCACTTGTATGTGGAATTTAAGAAACAAAACAAGCAAAGAAAAAGACACAGACAAACCAAGAAACAAACTTAACTATAGAGAACTGATGGTTACCAGAAGGGAGGTGGGTAGGGGGATGGGTGACATAGGTGATGGGGATTGAGGAGAGCACTTGTGATGAGCACCAAGTGATGTATGGAGTTGTTGACTCACTATATTGTATACCTAAAACTAATATAACATGGTATGTGAACTACAGTGGAAATTAAAATAAAAAATAAAAAAAAATTGAAAGAACAACATAATGCTAAACAACAAATGGGTCAATGAAACACTCAAAGAGGAAATAAAAAAAAAATCGGTGGAGATAAATGAGAATACAATTGTCCAAAATCTCTGGGATGCAGTGAAAGCACTGCCAATACAGGCCTACTTCAAAGAAAACAACAAAAAGCACAAATAATCTAACCATACACCTAAAGGAAATAGAAAAGATCAATCAAAGCCCAAGGTAAGTAAGAAAGAAGGGACTAGTATCAGACCAGAAATAAATGGCATAATGACAAAAAAAAATAAATAGAAAAAAAATCAGTAAATCCAAGAGTTGATTCTTTGAAGAAATAAACAAAATTTATAAACCCTTAGCCAGACTCATCAAGGAAAAAAAAACAACAAATAAAATCAGAAGTGAGAGATGAAATAAAAATGAATCAGGAAGAAACAGAAAATCTGAACAGACTGATTGCTCATAACAAAATAGAACTGGTAATCAAAAAACTACCAAAAAATAAAAGTCCAGGACCAGATGGATACACATGTGAATTTTACCTATATTTTAAATTTGCTAGGCTTAGAGACTTCAGAAAAGGATAACAGAGTAGGAGGATTGTAAGCTTACTTGTCCCACAGACACACCTAGGTAACACATTAGTGTAAATAACCCAGAAAATCACCCAAAGACTGGCAGAATAGTCTCCTTATAGCTAATCAGAGAGAAAAGGCCCCATTAAAAATGGTAGGAAGGGCAGAGACACGGTCAGGAACCAAGGTGACCTGTGAGACTGTCTGCAGTGGGGAGGAACACTGCAACCATGGACAAGGGAGAGGAACAGACCCCACAACAGGCACCAGAGGTATGGGGGACCTGCACTGGGAAGATGAATCCTATAACATTTGGCTTTGAAACCCAGACAGACTTAACATGGTAAGTTTTTACAACCAGCAGGGCTTAACAACTGGAACATTAAAAATCGGTTAGCTCTGCTCTGGGATAGCCTGGAGGGTAATAGGAAACTGAGTCCCTGCCCTTAAAGAAACAGCATAACAAACAGCCCCACTGAGATACAGCACAGAACAGAAACACCAGTTTGAAAAACACCTGGAGTATATAGGAAGGACATTTATTTACTCATCTCAGAATGTGTGCTGGAAGGGCAGGGATCCTTTAGGAGACTTCTCCAAAAACAAAAGAGCTGACAGGCACCATTTCCATCCTCTGCCCCCCACCCTACACAGGCAGACACTTGTAGGAACCAGCATAGTGTGAACACCTACCTTGCTAACAGTGAAACCTGCCTCTATATACTCCTATGGACTCATGCCTCCAACCCACCCTCAGCAATTCTCCAAGCTGTGACATGTCTCCTCCCACAGCAGACCAGGGCAAACTTTGAAAACACCAAGTGCCCTACCCCCACGTTCTTCTTCAGACTTCTCTCTCCAACCTGCCCTAGGCAGGAGTCCATCCAAAGCAGTGCCACAAGTCTGGCATTGTTCAAGCAGCCCCAACAAGGGCCAGCACCACTCCAAAGTGACTCATGCCACAGGGAGTGGGGAAAATAACCATACACACCAATTCAACTGCAGCCCCAGCAGTAGCCTGGGTGAACACATCTGGTCTAACTATAGGCCCCAAATTCCAACAAGATTCCAAGAGGCCAGCACAGGGAGACTGCCCTGCAGTTTGGTGCTACCACAGCTCTGGCCAACACTTGGTCTGCCACAACTCAAGCCCAGAGAAGCCCCAGACTGGACCACTTTCAAAACAGGGAACAAATCCTGTCCACAACAGACAAAGAAAACGATTACAGATGATTGGACTGAAGGCAAAAATGACTCGACCACTACAGCAGGGCACACACAACACAAATAGTACAAACATAGAAGACAATCCTGAAGAAGCAGGTTCTGGTAAACAGGGGATATTGTACTGCAAGGCACCAAAGGACCTCTTCTTCATAGGCCACTAGTTTCAAGAGAAGGAAATGTAGCTGACTTTCCTAACACACAGCAACAGACAGAGAGTCACACAAAATGAGGAGACCAAAGAATATGTTCCATATGAAAGAACAGGACAAAAATCACAGCAAGAGAGCTAAATGATATAGGTAAGTAATATGCTTGATAGAGATAGAGATTGGTCATAAAAAGAGAAAAGAGAGGAGGACCTCAGTGAGACCCTCAACGAAGAGATAGAAAACATAAAAAAGAACCAATCAGAGACAAAGAACTCAATAACTAAAATTAAAAACACATGGGATGTAATAACTAGTGGAATAGAGGAAACAGAACAGATCAGACACCAGGAGGGCAGAGTAATGGAAACCAATTAAAATGAACAGAAGAAAGAAAAAAAAAGTTAATAAAAATGAGAATAGATTAAGGGAACTTAGCAACATCATCAATCATAACATCATTCACAGTATAGGGACCCCAGAAGAAGGAGAAAAAGAAAAGGGGGAAGAAATTTTATTTGAATAAATAACAGCTGAATCCTTACCCAATCTGGGGAAGCAAACAGATATCCAGATCCAGGATCCACAGAGAGACCCCAATAAAATCAACCCAAAGAGGTCCACATTAAGACACATAGTAATTAAAATAGCAAAAAGTAGTCATAAAGAGAGAATTTTGAAAGCATCAAGAGAAAAGAAAATAGTTACATAAAAGGTGATCAGCTAAATTTTAGCAGAAACTCTGCAGGCCAGAAGAGAGTGGCATGATAAATTAAAAGTGCTGAAAGAAAAAAAATCTGCAGCTAAGAATACTCCTTACAGCAAGGCTATCATTTAGAATAGAAGAGAGAAAGAGCTTCCCAGACAAACAAAAGTTAAAGGAATTTATGATGAATAATGTAGTCCTACAAGAAATGTTAAAGGGGACTCTTTGAATAGAAAGGAAAGACTGTAAGTAGGAATAAGTAGGAAACACAAAATAGTAAAAATAAGTATATGTATAAAAATCAGTCAAGGGATTCACAAAATAAAAGGTGTAAAATATTACACCATATATCTAAAATGTGGAAGGAAGAAGAGTAAAGAATGGGTTTCAATTTAAGCAACCATCAGCTTCATATAGACTGCTATAGGTATAAGATGTTATATACAAACCTAATGGTAACCACAAATCCCAAACAGCGATAGGTAAAAAATAAAGAGCAAGAAATTCAAGTATATCACTAAAGAAAGCCAACAAACCATGAGAGAAGAGAGCAAGAGAAGGAACAGAGGAGAACTACAAAAACAACCATAAAAAAAGTAACAAAATGACAATAAGCAAATCCTATCAATAATTACTTTGAATGAAAATGGAATAAATGCTCCAATCCACATAGTGTGAAGGAATGGATAAAAAGCAAGACCTCTTTATATGCTGCCTACAAAAACTCATTTCAGACCTAAAGACACAAGTGGATTGAAAGTGAAGGAATGGAAAAGCATTTATCATGTGAATCAAGTGAAAAGAAAGCCAAAGTAGCAATACCTGTATCAGACAAAATAGACTATAACAAAGACTGTAACAAGAAACAAAGGACACTATATGATCATAAAGGGAACAATCCAACAAGGATTATAACAACTGTAAATATTTATGCACCCAACATGGGAGCAGCCAAATATACAAAGCAGCTAATAACAAACATAAAGGAAGTAATCGATAGTAAAACAATAATAGTAGAGAATTTAAACACCTCACTTACATCAATGGATAGATCATCCAAACAGAAAATCAGCAAGGAAGCAATGACTCTGAATGACACACTGGGCCAGATGGATCTAACAGATGTATGCAAAACATTCCATCATAAAAGTAGAATACACATTCTTCTTAAGTGCACATGGAACATGCTCCAGGATAGATCACAGACTATAAAACAAGTCTCAACAAATTCAAAAAAACTGAAGACATGCTATATATCTATCTGACCACAACACTATGAAGCTAGAAATCAACCACAAGAAAAAATGTGTAAAGAGCACAAATTCATAGAGGTTAAATAACATGCTACTAAACAATGAATGGGTCAACCAAGAAATCAAAGAGAAAATTAAAAAAAAAAATACATAGAGACAGATGAAAATGAAAACATAACAGTTCCAAATCTTTGGGATGCAGCAAAAGCAGTCCTAGGAGGGAAGTTTATTGCAATACAGGACTGCCTTAAAAAGCATGAAAAATCTCGCACAACCTAACCTCATACCTAAAATATCTAGAAAGAGAACAAACAAAACCTAAAACCACGAGAAGGAAGGAAATAATATATTAGAGCAGAAATAAATGAAATAGGAAAAAAATACAATAGAACAGGTTAATCAAACTAGGAGCTGATTCTTTGAAAAGATCAACAAAATTAATAAACTTTTAGCTAGATTCATCGGAGAGAGAGAGAGAAGGGGAGGGGCTCAAAATCAAAAATAGAACACTGACAACACAGAAATACAAAGGATTATAAAAAATTATATGCTAACAAGCTGGACAAACTAAAATAACTAGAAACATATAACCATGCAAAACTGCATCAGGGAGAAATAGAACATTTGAACAGACTGATGACCAACAGTGAAATTGAATCAGGAATCAAAAAACTCCCAACAAACAAAAATCCAGGACTAGACATTTTCACAGGTAAATTCCACCAAAAATTTAAAGAAGGGTTAATCTATTCTCAAACTATCTCCAAAAAATGGAAGAGGAAGGAATACTTCCAAATTCACTCTATGAGGGCAGCATTACCCTGATACCAAAATCAGACAAAGGCATCACAAAAAAAAAAAGATAACTACAGGCCAATATCCCTGATAAACATAGATGCAAAAATCCTCAACAAAATACTAGCAAACCGAATCCAACAATACATTTAAAAAATCATTCACCATGATCAAGTGGGATTCCTGGGATGCAAGCGTTGTTCAATATTTATAAATCAGTCAACATGATACAGCACACCAATAAGAGAAAGGATAAAAAACATATGATCATTTAAGTAGACACAGAAAAAGTGTATGACTAAATACAACATCCATTCATGATAAAAACCCTTAACAAGGTAGGTTTAGAGGGAACATACCTCAATATAAAGGCCATAGGTGAAAAACCCACAAGCTATCATCATACTTAATAGTGAAAATCTGAGAGCTTTCCCCCTAAGATCAAAAAGAAGACAAGGATATCCACTCTCACCACTTTTATTCAACATAGTACTGGAAGTCCCAGCCATAGCAATCAGTTAACACAAAGAAATAAAAAGCATCCAAATTGGTAAGGAAGAAGTAAAACTTCTACTATTCATAGAAGACATGATATTACATATAGAAAACCTGAAAAACTCCACCAAAAAACAGCTAGAACTGATAAATGAATTCAGTAAGGTCTCAAGATACAAAATATACAGAAATCTGCATTTCTATACAGTAATAATGAAGTAAAAGAGAAATTAATAAAACAGTTCCATTTATAATTGCACCAAAAATAAGATATCTAGAAAAAAAATAAGATACCTAGGAATAAATCTAACCACAGAGGGGAAAGACCTGTACTCTGAAAACCAGAAAACATTGATAAAAGAAATTGAGGATGACACAAGCAAATGGAAAGATATTCCATGCTCATAGATTGGGAAAACAAATGTTAAAATGTCAATAATACCCAAAGCAATCTACCAATTTAATGCAGTCCCTATCAAAATTCCAAATGCATTTTTCACAGAACTAGAACAAATAATGCTAAAATTTGTGTGAAACCACAAAAGACACCAAACAGCCAAACCTATCTTGAAAACAAAAAAACTGGAAGTATCACAATCCCAGATTTCAAGATGTACTACAAGGCTATAATAATGAAAACAGTATGGTACTGGCACAAAAATAGACACAAAGATCAAGAGAACAGAATAGAGATCCCAGAAATAAATCCACACTTATATGGTGAATTAATCTTTGGCAAAGGAGACAAAAATATGCAATGGGAGAGAGTCCAACAAATAGTGTTGGAAAAACTGGACAGCTACATGCAAAATAATGAAACTGGACTACTTTCTCACAGGATATGCAAAAATAAACTAAAAATGCATTAAAGACCTAAATATGAGACCTGAAACCATAAAAATCCTTGAAGAGAGCACAGGTAGTAATTTCTCTGACATCAGCTATAGCAATATTTTTCTAGTTATGTCTCTTGAGAAAAAGAAAACAAAAGCAAAAATAAACTACTGGGACCACATCAAAATAAAAAGCTTCTGAAGAGCAAAGTAAATAATCAACAAAACTAAAAGATGACCTGAGTGGGAGAAGATATTTCCAAATGCCATATCCAAAAAAGTGTTAGCGTCCAAAACATATAAAGAACTTAAACAACTCAACACCCATAAAACAAATAATCCAATTAAAAAATGGGCAGAAGACATGAATGGACATTTCTCCAAAGAAGACATCCATATGGCCAACAGACACAGGAAAAGATGTTCAACATCACTCATAATCAGGGAAATGCAAATCAAAACCACAATGAGATATTACCCCACATCGATCAGAAAAGCTTAAATAAAAAAACACAAGAAACAAGTGTTTGCAAGGATGTGGAGAAAAAGGAACCCTTATGCATTGTTGATGGCAATGCAAAGTGGTGCAGCCACTGGAAAACAGTGTGGAAAGTCCTCAAAATTAAAAATAGAATCACAACATGATCCAGTATTTCCTTTACTGACTATTTACCCAGGAAAACACAAAAACACTGATTCAAAAAGATATATGTACCCCTTTGTTTATTACAGTATTATTTACAATAGCCAAATTACAGAAGTAACCCTGTATCCATTGATATAGATGAATGAATAAAGAAGTTTATTCATATATTATTCATATATATTCATATATATTACTGAGCCATAAAAAAAAGAATGAAATATTGCCATTTGCAACAATGTGGCTGGATCTAGAGGGTATAATGCTAAGTGAAATAAGTCAAAGAAGGACAAATACCATATTATTTTACTCATGTGAACTTTAAGAAACAAAACAAATAAAAAAAAAAACAAAAAAGAGACTCTTAACTACAGAGAACAAACAGATGCTTATCAGAGGAGTGGTGGGGGAAATAGGTAAAGTGAATTATGAGTACACTTATCATGATGAGCACTAAGGAATGTATGGAATTGTTGAATCATTATATTGTACATCTGACACTATTATAACACTCTACATTAATTTTATTGGAATTTAAATAATATTGAAATAAATATTTGCTAGGCTTTCTTGTGTGTGATCAATTAGAGAAAATTTTTTTGTAGTTTTTTTATGTTCTTGAAGAATGTGCTCTGTAATTGCAGAATTCTATTTCCTTTAGTTTCCAGCTTGTTTTTTTTAAATTTAAGAGACATGTTGAAAGTCTCACTAAAATGGATTTGTCAGTTTCTCTATTACCATTTTTTTCCTTTATATATTTTGAGTAGATTTATTAGGTGCACACCAAATTTTTTTTATTATTCTTGCCAAACTGAATATTTTTTCATCATGACCTCATCTACCAATGGGTTCATTTTTGCCTTAAAATCTATTTTGTCTGATAATTATATAGGTGAACTAGTTTTCTTTGGGTTAGTATTTTCTTGATTCATTTTTTTCCATCAATTTATTTTCAACTAAAGATTTTATGTATCCTTATGCTTTAGAATTCATCACTTCCTAAATGCATGTATTAGTCTCCTTTAAACAGCATATATGTGAAATTATTTTTCAATCTAGTACAAATGGGCAAGTTTAGCCAATTCATGTTTAACAATTCACAAAATATTTGAACATTTTCCTACCCTTTTTATTATTTGTCCTACTTTTTACACGCATTTCCTATTTTTTCTTATCTTTATTGGGGTAAAATTCATATAAAATTCACAATTTCAACTCTTTTAAGTTGTACATTAAGTGGCTTTTAGTATATTCACAATGTTGTGCCACCATCAACAGTTTCCAGATTATTTTCATCCACAAAAGGAAACCCTGTACTCATTAAGCAGTCATATCTCACTGCCACCCATTCCCCAGCTTTGGTAACCACTAATCTGGCAGCCATTAAGTGTCATAATTTCCATAGAGACCACTTTCTGACTCTATAGATTTTCCTATTTTGAGTATTTCATATAAATGGAATCATACAATATGTGGCCTTATGTGTCTGGTTTATTTCATTTAGCAGAATGCTTTCAAGGTTTGTCCATGTTGTACCATATACCTATCAGTGCCTTCATTCCTAAATTCCATTTTTTGTGTGCGTGTATCACATTTTTTTAATTCAGGCAACAGTTGATGGACATTTGAATTATTTCCAGCTGTTCACTGTTGTGAGTGGTGTGACTCTGACACTTCATGAACAAGTTTTTATTTGAACATCCATTTTCAATTTATTTGGCTCTAAACCTAAGAGTGGAATTGCTGAGTCATACGAGAATTCTATGCTTAATGAGTTTTGCAGACCTGTCAACTGTTTTTCAAAGTGGTTACACCATTTTACACTCTTACCAACAATGTATGAGAGTTCTGATTGCTCCACATCCTTAACCAACACTAGCAATTTTCTATTTTCTTTTTTAATTATATTTAGTATAGCTATTTTAGAGTGTGTGAAATAGTATCTCAATGTAGCTTTAATTTGAAATTCCCTAATGAGTAATGATGATGAACATTTTTTTTGTGAATCAAAGGACACAATCAAGAAAGTAAGACAACTCACAGGATGGGAGAAAATATTTGCTAACCATATACCTGACAAAGACCTAGTAACCACAATAAACTCATACAAATTAACAGAGATAAATAATCCTATTAAAAATAGGTCATTTGTATAACTTGCTTCAGAGAAAAGTCAAATTATTTGCCCATTTTTTGATAGGGTTGTTTGTCTCTTTGTTAATTTGTATGCATTTATTTATATTCTGGATGCTAGGCCTTTATCAGATATAGGATCAGCAAATATTTTCTCCCCTTCTGTGGGCTGCCTTTTTACTTTCTCAATAATGCCCTTTGATTCACAAAAGTTTTTAATTTTGAGTAAGTCCAATTTATTTCTTTGTATTTATTGCTAATGTTTTGGTGTTATATCTAAGAAATCATTGCCAAATACAAGATCATGAAAATTTATTCTTGTATTCCCTTCTAAGAATTGTTACGGTTTTAATTCTTACATTTAGGATTCTGATTATTTTTGAGTTAAATTTTATATATGGTATAAAATAAGAGGCCCATTTTATTCTTCTGCATATGGATATCTGGTTACATCAGCACCATTTGTTGAAGAGACTATTTTTTACCTATTAAATAATATCTTACTAAAAAAAATCACTTAACCATAAAAGCTTTTGCACAACCAAGGAAACCATGAACAAAATGACAGGGTGACCTACTTAATGGGAAAAATATTTGCAAATGATGTATCTGATGAGGGGTTAATATCCCAAATATATAAAGAATTTATAAGACTTAACACCAAAAAAACCAGATAATCTGACTTAAAAAAGGGTAGAGGACCAGAATAGACATTTTTCCAAAGAAGACATATAGATGGCCAACAGACACATGAAAAAATGTTCAATATCACTAATAAATCATGGAAATGCAAATCAAAACCACAATGAGATATCACCTTACACCTGTCAGAATGGCTAGAATCAAAAAGACAAGAAATAAAAAGAGTTGGCAAGGATACGGAGAGAAAAAGAATCCTCCTGCACTGTTGGTGGGAATGTAAATTGGTGTAGTTACTATGGAAAACAGTATGGAGATTGCTCAAAAAATTAAAAATAAAACTACCATATAATCCAGCAATTCCACTTCTAGGTATTTATCGCAAGAAAATGAAAATACTAGCCCAAAAAGATGTATTGCAGCTTTACAATAGCCAAAATATGAAAATGACCTAAGCATCCATCAATACATGAATAGCTAAAGAAAATGTGGTATGTATATGTAATGAAGGGTTATTCACACATAAACAAGAAATGTTAACAGGTAGGCAAGCATGGGCTGGGATAGAATGGCCAAGGACCAGGAGACTTAAAAGCAGAGGAAATCGGGTGCCTGGGTGGCTCAGTTGGTTAAGCGACTGCCTTCAGCTCAGGTCATGATCCTGGAGTCCGGGATCGAGTCCCGCATCGGGCTCCCTGCTCGGCGGGGGTCTGCTTCTCCCTCTGACCCTCCCCCATCTCATGCTCTCTCTCTCATTCTCTCTCTCAAATAAATAAATGGAATCTTTAAAAAAAAAAAAAAAAAAAAAAGCAGAGGAAATCACCTATAAAAAGGCCAGGAGGCATGAAAATGGAAAAGAAGTAACCTGTGTGCTTGGAAGCCTTTGAGAAACTTAATGTTGCCAGCTACTGGACTTCTTCCCTTTAGAGACTTATTTGCCATTCTTGCCGTTGAAAATAACAATAATAACCCTCTCCTTTTCCTAAACCCATATAATGGAGAAAATAAAAGCAATGGCTTAAGATCATGTACCAATGAATCAAGACACAATCAACTTTGAGTTGAGAAGGATTATCAGATATTTGATAAGGCCTAAGGAAGGAAGATTTAGTGGACTTGTGGTTCACATTCTATAAGTGAACCTGAACAAGAATGTGTCACCTGGGAGGGAAACTTGACCTTCTTCTCTTAATCTCACTAGTGTATAAGTAATAATAATAAATAGCATACAATAAAGGCTTACTATATATTAGGCAATTAAGTAAGTACCTCTAATATATTCTCTCTTTTTGACTTTGGATTTTTGGCTTCCTCACTAATAAGATAGTCAATCATGAGGGGTTGACATCTGTATAACAAATACGAAGGTGTTAAGAACAAAGGTGTTTAGAAAGTTATTTCCATCTCCACCCTTAGCGCCTAGGAGAGTTTGCTTTTACAAATAGGAAGGCAAGGATCAGGCAACATATAACATGTAAGACTTGACTAGGTAGTGGGTGAAAAAATATATGTAGGCAGGTGGACATCTTATACTTCTTAGATTATGCCATACAGGTGACTACTGAGGATAAATAATTGGCCCTACTTCTTGTTATAGTACAGTGGTAAATATTAAAATCCTTACGGTTGGGCTGCTTGGGTTCAAAGCTGAGCCCTATCTCTTTCTGACTGTGAGGATTTGGACTTAATCCCTCTGAGCCTCCATTTCCTCTCCTGCAAAACTAGGACATAATAGCACTTCCCTTGTAAGATTGTCAGGAGAATGAAATTAAATAATTTAAATTAAATGTTTAGTACAGTGCCTGACACACAGGATGCACTCAAAAAAATTAGTTATTATTCTTCCTACTATGCTTTAAACTAATTGAACTGAGTAAGGCTTTCTGTCTCATGTCCACTGCTTCACATAAGAGGTTTGTGGAAATAAAAGGAAACCTAGGCACACAGCAAGGTGATTTAATTTTATAATTCCACATGACCCTATCCATCCCTTCTGATTTACTTGGTCATAGTTTTTCCCTGAGTCACTGGGTAGTTCGTTGGTTGACATTCTTTCACTCTTGTCTGATGGAATCACAGTTCTTGTAAGGTATTATAAATGCTCAGAATATCATGAAACAACATCTGACTGGGAAAATTTTTATTTCTATGGATCTTTACTGTGATTTCTCTGCCTAGTTAGAATATTTCTAAGGCCAGAAGGGTATGTTTTGCTAGGTCACCCCCAAACCAATGAAACATTGGATACTAAATAGGCAGTAACATCAATGCATAGAATAACCACACCTTTGGCAGCAGTTCAAGGTAGGAGGTGGGCACATGGGAATATGAGAATCTCAAGGAGGAGGCTGTTTTATTGGCACACAAGAAAATCAAAGTGTTCAGGTTTTTACTCTGTAAATAAAGATATCAAGAATTATCCTTGACAAATAGCAAAATGAGAGGAGCTAGAAAGCTATACCACCAAAATGTAGTCATCAAACAATCCAGGAGACCCAGAAGCAGTCCTAATGCCTGTTATAACAGCAACCTACTTTACTTCCTATCCCAACATAATTTTTTTCCTATTATTTGTTTCTTTTCCCTGTTGACTTGCTTTCCAAAGAGGATTTCTAAGAAGTCAAAATGCTAGCAGGTTCAAAAATTGGCTCTGAGGAGCTTTGGGAATTTCATCCCTCAAAGAGATTTATCTCCACCAGCAGACCCACACTGCAGATGGGAACATGAATATGAAGATTAGGGAAGAGACATCTGCCTCTGGAGATCCTCAAAGAGTTTGCACACACAAAATCTCAATATGCCACTCTAAATTCCACAAACCATGAAAGCTTCCAGTATTGTTTGTAGGTTTTCCAGGACTATATGGTTTTTGAATAAACTGTGATATTAATGTAAGTCATGTTGTGCTATCATGCATCAAACATACCTTGCCAAAGCATAAATGCTATATGCTTGGCCTTCTGGAGGAGACAAAACATTAGGAACACACTTATGTATGGAAAGGGTAGAGAAGGACGTCTGGTTTTTGGCCTGACATCTCAAGAGCTTGGAAGTCACACACCATCCTCACAACAGCAATAACAAAAGCTAAATCAACTGAAAATCAAATAACTCTTCTTAAAGAATTGATGTCACAGGGCAAACTTTTGTCCAGAAAACTAGAGAGACAGGTGGATACAGAGAATCACAGCTTACTGGGAGCAGGTCTCCACATGGAGCCAGTACTGTAGGAAAATTAATTTTAGTGGCTCAGTGTAGACTAACTTGAGAGTTAAATACTCCAGAGGGGCCCCCAAGTTTCATGAGCTTTAGAGTTCCATTAGGTTAGCACTAGGAAGATCAAAGAAAAATTACCTCTTGCTTCTAGCCAGGGGAAGGGGAAAGTAACCATTTAAAATATACCTAGAGCTTGCTGTTCTCCTTAACAAAGACCTACCCTCAAAGAAACTATTTTCCAAAGGCTAACTGACCTAGAGGAAATACTCATTTCCATAGCCCATTACCTTCAATGTTGGGTAAGGATACCCAAATGGATACCATTTGGATACCCAAATCCAACCCCTCTAGCTTATGTCTCTTACCTAAGGGCAGTGAAGATGAGAAGCACTTGTGAAGGTCACAGCCCAGAGACATGAGCTCATTAAGAGACTGAGGTCTAATCATGAGATTATAAAATGCTTCCCCTCCCTCAAGACCTTACCACCATATTAATAAGGTTCCTGTATAATAAGAGAGTATAGCTAAAAGAACTGCAAGTCTCAAACCTGAAAATGAAAAAATCTCTGGTGAAATCAAAGACAAGAGGGAAGAAAACACAAGAATGTTAGAAAAAAAATTAGTCTGTATTCTCTGGTATTATAGGCAGATCAATAAACAGAGTCCAAACCCTAGCCAGATAAACATAAAATTTCACACTAAAGGCCTGTTACCTCAGTTCCTTTTACTAGAAGTCATGGCTGGATTGCAATAAAAAATTACAAGGTATGATAATGCTACAAGCCATGTCTGAAGAGACAAAGCAAGCATCATAACAAGACTCAATTATAGGACAGGTATTGGATTTATCAGAATGAGGATTTTAAATAATTATGGTTAATATGCTAAGAGCTCTAATGGAAAATGTTGCATAGGTGAACATAGATGGAAGCTCTAAGAATCAAAAGGAACTGTTAAAAAAGTTTTTTAAAATTTTAACAAATTAAAAAGGTCTTCAATGACCCATTAGTAAATGGAACACAATTGAGGAAATAATCAGTAAGTCTGAGTATGTATCAATAGAAACTTCCAAACTGAAAAGGTAATAGGAAAAAAATTAAAGGAAGAAAATTGCCTGTGGGACAATTACAAAAGATAGAACAAATGCATTATGGGAATACCAGAAAGAGAAAAGAATAGGAAAAAAATATTTGAAATAATAATGTCTGAAACCTTCCCAAAATTAATAACACACATCGAACCACAGATTCAAGAAGTGCAGAGAACATCAAACAGGATGAAAAAGGAGGAGGAAAAGGAGGTGGAGGAGGAGGAGAAATCTGACACCTAAGAACACCATATTCAAACCGCAGATAATCAAAAACAAAGATGAAAACTTGAAAGAAGTCAGAGGTGGGGCACCTGAATGGCACAGTTGGTTAAGTGTCCAAATCTTGATTTCTGCTTGGGTTGTGATATCAGGGTCATGGGATCAAGCCCCACACTGGGCTCTGCACAGAGTCTGCTTGTCCCTCTCCCTCTGCTCCTCCTCCCACGTGATCTCTCTCCCTCTCTCTAAAATACATACATAAAATTAGAAAAAAAAAAAAAAACTCAGAGAGAAAACAAACATCTTACCCAGAAAGAAACAAATATAAGAATTATATTGAAGATTTCTTCAGAAACCAATGAAACAAGAACATAGTGGAGTGAATTCTAGGTCAAGCACTAAAATGAGTGTTAAAAGGTATAATCGATATGTGAAGTGAAGAGGGACAATGGAATAATAAAATGTTGAATTAGAGGGGCGCCTGGGTGGCTCAGTTGGTTAAGCAACTGCCTTCGGCTCAGGTCATGATTCTGGAGTCTCGGGATCGAGTCCCACATCGGGCTCCCTGCTCAGCAGGGGTCTGCTTCTCCCTCTGACCCTTCCCCTCTCATGCTCTCTGTCTCCCATTCTCTCTCTCAGATAAATAAAAAAAAAAAAAAAAAAAAAAATGTTGAATTAGAATTGGCAGGGAAAAAAGGAAAACAACAAACAAAAAAAACAAAGAATAAGGTCAATCAACAGAAAACAGTTACAAATATGTTATCTATTAAACCAACTATGTCCATAATCACTTTAAACATGAATGGTCTAAGTGTACCAATTAACAGACAGATTGAGTTGGTTAAAAAAAACCAAACCAGACCCAACTACATGTTGTCTTCAAGAAACCCATTTTTCTTTTTTTGTTTGTTTGTTTATTTATTTATTTATTATGTTCGGTTAGCCACTGTATAGTACATGTGGTAGTGTTGATGTAGTGTTCAATGATTCATTAGTTACGTATATCACCCAGTGCTCATCACAGCACATGCCCTCCTCAATAGCCATCACCCTGTTACCCCCTCCCCTCACTCTCCTCCCCTCTGAAACCCCCAGATTGTTTCTAGGGGTCCATAGTCTCTCATGCTTCATCTCCCTCTCTGATTTCTCCCCCTTTGGATTTCCCTCCCTTCCCCTATGGTCCTCGGTGCTAATTGCTTATGTTCCACGTATGAGTGAAACCATATGATAATTGTCTTTCTCTGCTTGACTTACTTCACTTAACATAATCCCCTCCAGTTCCATTCATGTCGATGTAAATGGTGGGTATTCATTGAAGAAACCCACTTTAAATATAAAGACATAGACAAATTAAAAGTAGAGGAATGGAGAAAGCTCTACTATGCTGACATGAATCAAAAGAAATCTGAAGTATATTAATTTCAGACAAAGCATACCTCAAAGTAAGGAAAATTACCAGAGATAAAATGGGGTATTACATAATGATAAAGGCATCAAATCTCTAAGAGGACAATAATGTTGTATGTGAATGTGCCTAACAACAGAGTGTCAAATTACATGGGTCAAAACTAATAAAACTATAAGGAGAAATAGACAAATCCACTATTATAGATGAAGATTTTAACAGCTCGTCATCAGTAATTGACAAATCTAGCAGCACAAAATAAGAATACAGATGAATTGAATAGCACCATCAACCAACTGGATCTTATTGGCATTTACAGAATCCTTGATGAAATCATAGAATACAAATTCTTCTCCAGCTCACATGGAACATTCACCAAGACAGATGATATTCTGGGCTACAAAGCATATTTTAACAAATTTAAAAGAAATCTTGCAATGTATATTCTCAGATCACAGGGGAATTAAACTAGAAATCAGTAACAGAAAAAAAGCAAGAAAATAGCAATGTATGTGGAAATTAACGATGTCTAAATAACACATGAATCAAAGATGTCTCAGAAAAATACTTTTATCTAAATAAAAATACACTTATCAAAATGTGTGAGATGCAGCAAAAACAATGCTTAAAGGGAAATTTGTAGCATTGAATGCATTTGTTAGAAATGAAGATCTAAATTCAAATCTATCACCTTAGAAAACTAGAAAAATAAGGGCAATATAAATTCAAAGTAAGCAGAAGAAAACCAACATTAAAATGAGAAAATCTAATTTGATAACAGGAAAACCATAGAGAAAATTAATGAAAACCAAAGCTGGTTCTCTGAAGAGATCAATAAAATTGATAAACTATAGCTAGGTTATCCAAGAAAAACTAAATAGAAGACAAAAATTACTAACATCAGAAATTAAAGAGTGACCATCACTACTGATCCAATGGACATTAAAAGGATAATAAATAATATGAATAACTCTATGCCCTTGAATTTGATAACTTAGGTGAAGTAGGCCTATTCCTTAAAAGACATAATTAACAATACGGATACCAATATGAATAAATAATCCATACAAGCCCAAATCTATTACAGATATTTAATAAATAATTAACAATCTGCCAAAACCAGAAAGCATCAGGGCCAATTTCACTGTGAATTCTAACATTTAAATGATACCAATTTTCTACAATCTCTTCCAGAAAATTGAAGTAGAGAGAAAACCTCCTAATTCATTCTATGAGGCAAAATGACCTAAGTACCCAAACCAGACCAAGCCATTGCCAAAAAAAGGGAAATTACAGACCAGTAACTTTCATGTGTAAGTAAAAATCCTCAACAATATATCAGCAAATTGAATCCAAAAATATATAAAAAGAATTATTTTTGTCAATTATACCTTAATAAAAAAAATATACATCATGACCAAGTAAAATTTATCCCAGGTACGTAAAGCTTATTCAACAACTAAAAATCAATTAATGCAAACCATCACATCAACAGGCTAAAGAAAAATAATCATATACTGTTATTAATAGATGCAGAAAAGGCATTTGACAAAACAACAGCCATTTAAGGTAAAACTCTTAGCAAACCAGAAGTAAAAGAGAACTTTCTCAATTTGGTAAAGAATATCCACAAAAAAACATAGCTGACATCATTCTTGATAGGAAGAAATTAGATCTTAAGAGGTGGAACAAGACAAGGATGGCCCTTCTCACCACACTATTTAACATTATACCACAAGTCCTAACTAATGCGGCCAGATGAGATAAGAAAGTAAAACATACACAGATTGGAAATCAAGAAATCAAATTATCTTTGTTTGTGATGAAGTGGTTGTCTATGTAGGATATCTGAATGAATTGACAAAAAAATCCTAGAAATAATGATTATAGCAACTTTGCTGGACACAAAGTTAATATACAAAATGCAATTTCTCTTCTATAAACCAGCAGTGAATGATGGAATTTGAAATTAAAAAGAACACCATTTACATTAACACCAAAAAAATAAATACTTTCATGTAAACCTAACAAAATATGTATAAAGTATATACGGGAAAAACTACAAACACGAAAAAATCAAAGATCCAAATAAATGGAGAGACGTTCTATGTTCAATAGATAGGAAGGATGCATTTTTAAGATGTCAGTTCTTCCCAAATTGATCCATAGATTCAAGACAATCTCAATCAAAACCCAAGCAAGTTATTTGGTGGATATTGACAAACTGATTCTAAAGTTAATACAAGCCCAAAAATATATAAACACTTAAAACACAATATGAAAACAATCCATTTTAAAAATGAACAAGATATGGAACAGACCTCTTACCAAAGAAGACATACAGAAGGGAAATAAGTATATGAAAAGAAACTCAACATCATATGTCATTAGGGCAATGAAAATAAAACAATGAGATACCATAACGTACCTATTAGAACGACTAAAATCCAAAACACTGACAGCACTCTGTACTGGTGAGAATGCAGAGCAAAAGGAACTTTCACTCATGCATGGAAGTACAAAATGGTACAGCCACTTTGGAGAACAGTTTGACAGTTTCTTATAAAGGTGAATATAGTCTTACCTTAGTCTTGCCTTCTAGGTATTTAAGCAATTGAATTAAAAACATATGTCTACATAAAGACCCGCACATAAATTTTTATAGATTCATAAATGCCCCCAAATTGGAAGCAACCAAGACATCCTTCAACAGGTGAAAGGATAAACCAAGGTACATCCATAGAATGTGATATAAAGAAAGGCGTCTCAAGCCACAGAAAGACATGGAAGAATTTTAAATGTATAGTGCTAAGTGAAAGAAGTCTGAAAAGGCTACACACTGTATGACACCAAATACAGAACATGCCAGAAAAGGCAAAGGTTTAGAAATAGTAAAAAAATAAAAAATAAAAATAAAAAAATAAAAATAATAATAATAATAATAATAAGTGGTTGCCAGGAATTTGGGGCCAGGAGGGATGAAAAGGAGAGCAATAGGATTTTAGGGTAGTGAAACTATTCTTTACAATACATGACGCTATGCATTTTTCAAAACCCATAGAACTACATAGCATAGTGATCCTTAACATAAAGTATAGAATCTATATAGTAATAACTTATCAACATTAGTTCATGAATTATAATAGACATAATACCAATTCAGGATATTAATAAAGGAAATTGTGGGCAGGTATAGGTATGGGGGGAGGAAGAGACAGGGTATATGGGAAGTCTCTGTACTTTCTGCTTAACTTCTCTGTAAATCTAAAACTGTTCTAAAAAATAAAGTCCATTAAAAAAAAAAAAAACGTGGGGAGGGAGGCAGGAAAGGTTGTATAATACCTCTCCTTGCCACAGCCCAAATAGTTGCTTTGCATGTTCTATGTGGTGGTTGTCAGAGCTCAAGTCAGTGTGGCAGGCTGAATAGTATTTTCAGCAAGGTTATTGATTTTTGCCTCCCTAGAAAACAATGTGACTGAGGACACCTTGTAACTAGTTGTTGACTAATCCTGATATATCTTAAGCAGACAGAACAGTGAATGGAGATATGAGAAGGGAATTATAAAGAATCCTATATTTCTAATAATTCTCAACATTTGTGCAGATGTGACATATCCAGATATAAAAATTCACATAGGCACATAAACATATTAGTATAAGCTATTCATTAAGTATTGCTATGTAGTAAGATGTTGCACTGTGATATGTGCATTGTGTGCAAGACGGAGGGTAAGGAGGGAAAATTTAAATATTATAGTCAAGGTAGGTCACTTTGAGGAGGTTAAAGTTTAGTCAAGTATGAAAAGTAGTTATCTTTTTTTAAATTAAAAAAAATTTTTTTTATTATGTTATGTTAATCACCATACATTACATCATTAGTTTTTGATGTAGTGTTCCATGATTCATTGTTTGCGTACAACACCCAGTGCTCCATGCAATACGTGCCCTCCTTAATACCCATCACCGGGCTAACCCATCCCCTTACCCCCTCCCCTCTAAAACCCTCAGTTTGTTTCTCAGAGTCCATAGTCTCTCATGGTTCGTCTCCCTCTCCGATTCCCTCCCCCCTCATTCTTCATGAATTGTGTAAGACTGGTGAATCAGACCTGTACCTCTGAAACAAATAATACATTATATGTTAAAAAAAAAAAAAAAAAAAAAGAATGAAAAGTGGTTAGCTTCTTGAAGAGATCAAGAGAAGCATTCCAGATAGACGGTATAGCAAGTGCAAAGGCTCTGAGATTGAAAGGAGCTTAGTGTTGTGGTGTTTTATTTTTTGTGGGTTTTTTTTTTTTTTTTTGAAGAAAGGTACCCCATGCGACTTACATGCATATGCTCAAATTATTCTCTATTTAATATACATAATATATAATTGTTACATCATGCAGTATCTTTGCTTTTGTGAGTTCCTCAGCCTGGAAGAGTTCTCATCTTATATAGCTGTTAAAATTTAAAACCCAACTCAAATGCTTCCTACTCCACGGCATTTCTTATTGTACCGTTTTGACCTCCCAGACAAAATTAGTTACTATTATCCATTTATTAAAATTAGCTATTTGCATGTTTTCTGTCTTCAATGGGTAAATAACATGGGATTGGATAAAAAAAATGCTTAATGGATTTAATTGAAATGTCCTACTCTTACTGATTTGTCAGGAAACTTTCATAAGACCCAAAGGATCAAAAGGGACACTCTCTTTCTTCTTTGGTTTATTAGGAACAGTAGCCTAACTAATTTATCAAGAATGTCAAGTACAAGAGATCTGCTATACAACACTGTGCCATGGTCAACAATATTGTACACTAAAAAATTTGTTAAAAGGGTATATCTCAATGAATCATGGAACACTACATCAAAAACTAATGATGTAATGTATGGTGATTAACATAACATAATAAAATTTTTAAAAATTGCAAAAAAAAAAAGGGTATATCTCATCTGAACTGTTTTTACCACAATAAAGTAAAACTTTAAAAAAAACATTTACAGCACATGTATTAAAAGAAAAAGGAGGTAACTACCTGGCAACACCCAAATAAAAAAATTTCATCACAAAATGGTATCTGGTCAATAATCTCTACTAAGGCATATCTGAACTTCTCACTAAGATACTTAGAGAAAGAGGAGGGGAACTCATAAGGCTACCAAGTATTGCAATGAGAGAAAGCTACAGAATTTAGGACGCCTTGGCTTTAATTTTAAGGTAGATGGACATCGGACTAAGAAAAACCTATTTTTTAGTTCATGGGAGATACAGAATTTGGTTATTGAAATAGAAGCTGCTGCAGAAAAGTTAGGAAGACTCTCAACCTTCACAATATGGAAAGCTGGACCACCATTCTCCCCTTCCCTCCTCGGTGCTTCACAGTAAGGTAGAAAAAATGCACTCTGTCTTTTTCATCCCACTGTATTTCCTATTGTCATCATTCTTTTTTTTTTAATTGAAGTATAATTGACATGCAATATCTTATTAGTTTCAGGCATACATCATTAATGATTTGACATTATTATATATTACAAAATGATCCCCCCAAGATATCTAGTTACCATCTGTCACCAAAGTTATTACAAGATTACTGACTCTATTCCCTATGCTGCACATCATTCTTTAAAAGTGTTCATTATGAAATATACATATATATACAAATAAATCTGAAGAAAAATAATAAAATTAAAATACTACCACCCAGCCTAGACATCAGTTCTTAAGATCTAAGGACTCCTTCATCTACTGCCTCTGAAAAGGAGATGGAATTTCTCTTGCCTAGGGAGGAGGGACTTGAAAGCTTAGGCCACTCTGAATGGTTGGTTAAAGGATATTCCATAGGGATAACTAATTCTGAATCAGGTCTGACAGATAGAGGGGGTCTGGCAGCCTGGAAAAGTTCAGATCTTTCCAAGTCTATGGCTTTCTTTCATTTCACACACAATACTGAGCTAGGTAAAGCAGGGACTGCCATTTAAAAAAATAATAATAATGTAAATGAAGGAAAGAAAGATTAAATCTTGGTACATAGTACGTTGTTTCATGTGTGTTTGCTAAAGGAATTCATGATGGCTTGCTGTAATTCACAATGCAGTTTTGTGGGAAAGGATTTTGGTGATTCTTACAACTGCCCTAGGAATTACTGTGTGTGTGTGTTTTTTTTTTTTTCCTCTGTATAACTTTTTAAATAGTAGCCACATTTGGTCATCAATTGATTTTATGCAATAACAAGTCTTAGAAAAGTGAACAGTTAAAGTAACTATAGGGAAAGGTTAATTTTTTTCATTTTTTGTAACTATGATAAAACTAAGATATTTGGTAGTCAAATAATAGAACTCTGTTATTAAAGTTTTATAAAATTCATTCCTTTAGTTTGACTTTTAAACTTTTGTAGTCTTGCACTTTTATATGCCATCTTTTATGAAGCTGCTGGTGTCATTATTTTATTTCACCATGAAGTGACATTTACAAAAGATCAGGAACAGAAATATTCAGGGCTTATGATGCTGAAGAAACAGTTCAGCATTTCTAAAACCTGGCTCTAGAAAGATATCCACATAATAAATTTTGTAAAGTAAACAATTACCCTATAAAGATAGTTTGTAATTGATGTGATGGTATATTTTAGAAGTCTCAGCAATGGCAAAGGAGAAACTTCACTCAAAAGCTCAAGTTATTCTTTCCTATCCTTATGTTGGGAAATTAATAATTAAAAAAAAAACCTAGTATTTATTCAGCTCTGTAATGTTCATGCCTTTCAGGAGATGTCAGTTTTGTGGAGGAGACAAGATAGGCACATATAGATAATACAAGTATTGCTGTGTAATTAAGTGCTGAAGAGATGCACTCAGTGAATATTATAATAATCAGGGAAAAGAGAGATCACTGATTGAAGAAAAGACTAAGGAAGGCAAGTTTTAACTGATCCTTATGGGATAGAAAGGATTTGAACAGATGGGTGGATAAGGGAGGGTATGACAGTTTGGAAGAACAGCTAAAGTTGAATATGAACATATCAAAGCAGGGTTATTTGAGAAAAGTAAAATGCAGTGATAGGCAAATTGTCTTAAGTTACAAATTTAGGTTAACAGAATCTCAAAATCAGAAGATGATATGAATTTTCTTCTGGCTCAGTCTTTACTATGCTCATTAATCCCCTCTACCGCATTCTTAGCCAACAGCCACCCAACTTTTGCATTGATACCTTCCATATTACTCCTTCTGTTGCAGTGCTGAACTGCCCTAGGTTACAAAATTACTCTTCATATCAGGCCAAAATCTTACCCCTGTAATTTCTACTCATAAGTTCTTATTTTGTCCTCCAGAGATAAGTCTTTACAGAATTGCTTAGAAGTCCTTCCAGTGCTTACAGTACAAATATCTAGTTCTGTCAATGCCACTTACTCTATAACTAAAATTAAGTATCAGGGAGAAGAACATAGAGCTGACCTACAAGCCACTGTGAAGAGAACAGTCATATTCTTCAGTGGAAAATAAACGCAAAGAACTAGAGATTAATGTGTGATGGACCATAAGCCAAGCAAATGATGGGAAATTACTCCAAAATAAACTAAAAGTGTCCATCGCTTCCATGAAAGGGACCAAGGGAAATAATTTAAATAAATACTCTAGTAAGAATTCAGAACAGTCAGAAATGTTTTTTCTCCCTCCATCCCTTTTCCTTCTCTTCATTTACAGACAAGGCTTAGAAGCCACTAAATTCTCTACTCATTGAATAAAAACACCAATTGCAAATGAACAAGACTCTGATCCTCAGTTCTCAATTAATACAGTTCTCACTGGACAAGTGAACTCTGCAGCCATTCCAAACCCTACTCTGTCAGTAATTTTCACCCTCATCTCACATAAACCTTGTGTGATAGCTGCTGACAAGTAGGAAAATTGATTTATATAACTTACATTTTCCCCTTTCTCTTTGCAAATCTTCCACCAATGAAGGTGCTAATGAACTGGACAAAGGGTAGCAGGAAGATAGTGGGAAGTTGAGGGATAGAAGGAAAGGAAAGGAAAGAAGGTCAAATAGTCAAGCTGGTGGCTTCTCAGATCTATGAGTGTGGTCATTTCCAGTATCCATATGGCCCCAGAGGCTTTCATCATTTGCCAAAGTCTCTGGGGTTCTCCATGTGCTTGTCATTCTCACCACTGCCGTGAAACAACCTGCATGTACAATCAAATTAGTGGCCTTTAGTTTATGCAAACCTGTATGTTGGACTAAAAGCAGTTTTCTATAAACATAGACCTCAGGGCAAAAAAAACAAAACCAAAAAACCCCAGACTTCAGACCATTAATTTAAGGATCTCTAAGAATATATAACACAAATTCCTAAGGACACATCAGCAAGGGGGTATCATAAAGTCACTTTAATAAGAAGAACTCAAATGTTCCTGGGCATTACCTCTTACCAATGTAGGATTCCAAGGGATGTTTCCCACAAACCTGCCAACTTGTTTACTTCTATTTCTGCTGCTCCACTGGGCACAGTGGTCTATACTTCTCTACATTGTTTCAGCTTATCCAGCAAAGCAATCCCTTTCATATACCTCCATCTCTTAAGTAGAGAAGTACATTAACCATCAAACATGGGTCCAGTGAGAACAAAGCTAAGAGACAAAGCTGTCAGAAACCAAGCTGTCTTCAGAGGTATCCATCCAAATGAGAACTAGTTCCCTGTTGCCACTCTAAAAGACCACCACAAACTTGTAACTTAAAACACAAGATTATGATAGTTATGGGCGCCAGAATTCTGAACTGAGTCTTAGAGGGCTAAAGTAAAGGCATCAACTGGGCTGGTTCCCTCTGGAGGCTCCAGGGAAGAACCTATTTCTTGCCCATTCTAGCTCCTAAGGTTGCCCATGTTCCTTGGCTTGTGGCCACATCACTCCAATATCTGCTTTTGTCTCCACAGTGCTCTTTCCTCTTCTGTAGCCAAATCTCCCTCTGCCTCCCTCTTGTAAAGACATATATGATTACATTTAGGACCACCTGCATAACCAGGATAATCTCCCCCATCTCAAGATCCTTAATCATATCTGCAAAAGCCCTTTTGCCACAGAAGCTAACATTCACAGGCACTAGGAACTAAGGCCTGAATATCATTGGGGGCCATTATTCATCCTACCACAGCTCCACCAGATCAGACTGAAAGTAACTGGCTTCTCCTTTAGCATTAGTTTTATGCCAAGGTCTTGAATGCAACTAGTGAACATAGCCTTGACTTGAGCTGAAAGCATGTATTACCGACTTTGGTCAGACATTTCTTCAGATATTTCCTCACTTAACTGAAACCTATAAACCAGTATTATCATCCTATTTTATAGATGACGTTGTATACTGCTCAGAGAGATGGAAGTGCTTTGCCTAAGGTAACTCAACCAGTAAGGGACGAAACCAGCGCTGGAATACAAAGTCCTTACTTTCCTCATCAATCTAAAACTCTTCTGTTAACATCACAAAGATTATAACCTGAACTTACCTCAGTCTCCCCAACTTATCTCTACCCTGGCTGGAGAATGCTCTTTCCTCATGAGGAGTCTGGCACCAGTCCAGGTCCTATGTGTGAACTTTCAGGCCTGACCCTTGGCAACTCCAAGACTTTGGCTATCGGAAGGCTACCCACCCCACACCAGACTTGATGCACTACCAATACATTGCAGTTTTCTGCAGGGAATTGCAGTCAAGGGCTTTATCTCCAACCCACGACTCCCTTGGCAAGCCATACACATGGGCATATCTACATTCCTAGCCTAGGTGCTTCCATTCAGAGACCTCATTATTGGGGACCTTGATGGAGGTACCTTTCTCCACTTTGACTCAGTACTTTTCCACTCTTAGCCCTCCCCACCCCATGGGTCCATCAAAAGGTGAAAGCCTTTGTGGGGGTGCTCTTCAGGAGTAAGAGGATTCCTCCTGTGTTGCATCCAATTGACTCTCATCCAGTGCTGTTCTATGGGGGAAAATGGAACATTGGAAAGCTGGAGGCTCACTTTACCTCACTGTTACAGTAAGTGATTAAAAGCTTCACTGTTACTTTTGGTGTCGCTTATTTCTCTGACTCCCTTAATACCACACGCACCACTACAAGTTCAGCCCTTTCTCGCTCCATATATTCGATGCCTACTCACTTTTCTAATCCCAATCTAATTCCCATCAGATGTTTTCCATCACCACATTCCTCTTTTACTTTTGTTTTTTTTCCCCTATAGTTTATTGTTCATTTGTCCACTACTCTATTGTTTCTGTTCCATGAAACCTAGTCTCACTTCCCTAAAGGATTTTTGTCTAATGTAAGTATATATTATCATGTATCTTTTTTAATTACTATGTTCAATTACCCAACATATAGTATCTTTAATAGTAACTCAATAGATACTTGACTAAAGAGCCAATTTCTAAGAATCTATTAGAGAATGATTAACATACTATAGCATCATTTGTCCCTTTAGACTATATACTCACTACAATCACAGTGTGTAGGTCATTTATGGAGCTACTGAAGACCAGACAAAAACTATCAGTTAAGACATAGTTCTCGTCTCCCCAAGTTCCCATTGGGATGTAGGAGAAATTTATTTTTTCCTACAGCACTTACTGCATGTATGCATAACAGTATATTAAATGCCTGGGAGAAAGACTTGCAGAGGAAGAAAAAAATTTTACCAGATGGAAATCCTGGAGCTGGTATCTGAACTTCTGAGAAATAGATGTGATGCCTTAAGGATTAATAAATACACTCTCCAAAGGATTCCTTTTTAAGTATGTGCATGTGTATCTATGTATATGTATGCATACCTATTTGCTAAATAAATGTTCCAAACACTTTTAACATTATTTGTATCATGAATCACTTGAGTAATAATTATTCATGTTCACCTTCCTCAAAAATAGACATAATGATTCCTCAAATTTGTTTAGTTTTGCAAACTTTCAAAATGATTTCACATATACAAGCTTTATTAGTGCCCCACCCTACAACTTGATACTGAACAGACATGCAGTAACAAAATTTAGATGACCTGGAGCCTCTGTTGTGGTAGTTAGACTGTCATCCTCATTTTACAAATGAAGTTAGTGAGGTTCTGAAAATTAAAGGGATTTGCCCAGAAGTTTATAACCAGTAAGTTTCATCTCAACTGCTACTGGATCCCTGTATTCCTGACTCCTAATACAAAATATTCCCAATTTAAGAGACTAATTCTAAAATAGGAAGTAAGATAATCACAAAACAAGTAATTTGTGTGTTTTATTTTAAAGCACAGTTAATTTCCCATTAAAAAAGGAATGTTTTGTATAATGTAACTTAAATAGATGAGCTATTTGATGAATCTGTTCTCCTTTATATTGTTTTTGAAGGCATACATATGACAGAGATTAATCTTTCTAATAATCTCTGTAGGACTGTTTGTCAAAAATGAAAATGTCAGTCTCATTCACTTATTCTTTTTATAACAGAGTGAAATTCTTATCTTCTTTTCTACCATCTCCATCTTCTGGCTGATCAATAGCTCCCTTTAGAACACAGACTCTTCTATTCCGTCTTCAAACCAAATAATGCGAGATGTAAGGTTAATTTTCTAGCCAAATATCTTCATGTCTTCACTTGTCCTCCTACAGAGACTTTTAAATGTGGAGATTTTGTACTGTATGGTGACTAACATAATAAAATTAAATAAAAAAAAAAAAATAAATGTGGAGATTTTCCTGAAAGCACCCTGCTATCCAGGAATTTCTTCTCTAACTACAAAAGCTTAAAATTAAATAAAAAGAATCTCTTCAGTTTTCCACAAAAACAAGCAACACAACCCTTGAAGGGCTTATTCCTGGGTATACAATGTTATAAGACATGAGAACAGAATGTAAACTTCTGTATATACCGGTGATTCCACAGAGACTCAAACTCACAGGTTATAGTCCTAGAGGAGAGTTTAGTGTTTGATAATAAATGTAATCTCAACTCACCTGATGACTATTTAAAAAAAACTCCTCCATCTGTAGAGTTGTTCATGTCTCTAGAACCATGATATCAAGTACCACAAGACTAATTATCCGTGTGATCACTGATCCTTGTTTTCTTGATCTGTAGATTGGATCACAGCCCCCAAAGTTCCATTTTATCTCTGACACTTAAGGTTATTTTTTGCCTCTGAATTTGGGGAGGAGTCCAGGCATGACTTTAGTGAAGTACTTTCCCTTTTATTTTGGCAAACAATGGTTTCCCACTTATTAACATACCTACTTCACTGTAAATGAGCCAAAAACACCATTCTTGAAGGATTTGGACTTCCATAGAACGTTCGGTGGCTAAAGTAACTTGTTTCACTAAAGAGTTTTAGAGACAAATTATGAGTTTACTCAGAACAGAGTCCCTTAAAGCCCCCTTGACTATTTTGTTGGAATCAGTTCTGATAGAACTAATTCCACTGCATGATAGTTAAGATACCTGGATTGTGGCAGAGTTGTGCCTTAATAGTTTCCGCTCTGGACTATTTTAAATGTTAAATTGCCTAAAATGGAAGTCTCTCTGGTACCTCAGTCACTAAAACTTTTAAAATGGTATGTCACAGACTAAGGCCCTTAAAATAAGATCATGCGCACATTATCTTCACCTATAATTCTGCTTCATGGAAAACAACCTTATGACAAGATTTCAATTAATCTAGTATTACAAACAATATTAATAATTAAAATATTAAAGTGTAACCATTATTATTTAGAGAGCAGAGGGCTTGTTCTATTAAAAATAACTACAAATCAGTGATCTCATAAAATACAATAAAGATGTTTCTTTTATTATGTGGTGACTAATACTGACATATCCTTTTCAGATAATGGTGATGAACTGCCAGACACTGTGCTTAACATTTTAAAACCATAATTGTCCTTAATCCTTTAAGGAATATTATTATCCCCATTCTAAGGTTGAGGACCTGAAATTTCAAGCAGTTAACAAGCATACGCCAGTTTGATTTCAAATGTCAGGTTCTTAAACACTGTACCATCCTGGCTCCCTTAGAAGAGTGGAATTTATTTTAACATCCCTGCTCCCTCCTTGCAGCCTATCACTGGCAAACCACAAAAACTGTAACTTGATGACATTGCTTCTATCCATCTCTTGTACATTCCACTGTTAGCAACAACTATGATCCTTATTATTTCTACCCTGGACAACATTCAACAGTACGTTAAAAGGATCATTCCCCATGGTCAAGTGGGACTTATTATAAGGATGCAAGTATGTTCAATATTTGCAAATCAATAAGCATGATACACCACATTTAAAAAAAAAAAAGAGGGACTGAAATCATATGATCATCTCAATAGATACAGAAAAAGATTTGATAAAATTTGACATCTGTTCATGACAAAAACTCTCAACAAAGTAGGTTTAAAGAGAACATACCTCAACATTAAAAGGGCCATATATGACAAACCCACAATTAACAACATACTCAATGGTAAAAATCTGAGTTTTTTCCCCCTAAGTAACAAGACAAGGATGTTCACTCTTGCCACTTTTATTCAACATAATATTGGAAGTCCTAGCCACAATAATCAGACAAGAAATAAAAGACATCCAAATTGGTAGAAAGAAGTAAAACTGTCACTGTTTGCAGATGACAAGATACTATACATAAAAAATCCCTGAAGCCTCCAACAAAAATCTGTAGGGAATAATACATGAATTCAGTAAAGTTGCAGGATAAAAAATTAATACCCAGAAATCAACTGTGCTTCTATACATTAATAACAAAGTAGTAGAAAGAGACATTAAGAAAACAATTCCATTTACAATTGCATCAAAACAATAAAATACCTAGGGATATATTTGACCAAAAAAGTGAAAGATCTGTACCCTGGAAACTATAAAACACTGATGAAAAAAATTGTAAATGACACAATTAAATGGAAAGACATACATGCTCATGGAATAGAATAATATTGTTAAAATGCCCACACTACGCAAAAAAATCTACAGGTTCAATGCAATCCCTATCAAAATACCAACATTTTTCACTGAACTAGAATAAATAATCCTAAAATTTGTATAAAACCACAAAAGACGCCAAATAGCCAAAGCAATCTTGAGAAAGAAGAACAAAGCTGGGGGTACCACAATCCCGTATTTCAAGATGTATTACAAAGCTGTAGTAATCAAAATAGTATGGTCCTTACACCTGACACTAATATAACACTGTATGTTAACTATCCCAGAATTAAAATCAAAAACCTAATAAAAACAACACAGTATGGTCCTGGAACAAAAATAGACACATTTTCAATAGAACAAACATCCCAGAAATTAACCCACAATTATATGGCCAATTAATCTAAAGAACCTACAATGAGAAAAAGACCGTCTCTTCAACAAATGGTGTTGGGAAAACTGGATAGCTACATGCAAAAGAATAAAGCCAAACCACTTTCTTACAACTTACACAAAAATAAACTCAAAATGGATTAAAGACCTCAGTGTGAGACCTAAAGCCATAAAACTCCTAGAAGAAAATATAGGCAGTAATTTCTTTGACATCAGTCTTAGAAACATTTTTCTAGATATGTCTTCTAAGGCAGGGTAAACAAAAGCAAAAATAAACTACTGAGCCTACACCAAAATAAAAAGCTTTCACACAACAAAGAAAAGCATCAATAAAACAAAAAGCCAACTTACTGAATGGGAGAAGATATTTGCAAATCATATATCCAATAAAGGGTTAATATCCAAAATATAAAACAACTCAACACCAAAAAAGCAAATGACCCAATTAACAAATAGGCAGAGGACTTGACATTTTTCCAAAGAAGACATTCAGATGGCCATCAGACACATGAAAAGATGCTCAACATTACTAATCATCAGGGAAAAGCATATCAAAATCACAAGGAGATGCCACCTTAAATTTGTCAGAGGATATTATCAGAAAGACAAGAAACAATAAGTGTTGTTAAGGATATGAAGAAAAAGGAACACTTATACACTGTGGGAATATAACTGGCACAGCCACTGGAGAAAACAGTACGGAAGTTCCTTAAAAAACTAAAAACAGAAATACCATATGACCCAGTAATTCCACTACTGGCTGTTTACCAAAAGAAAATGAAAACGCTAATTTGAAAAGATGTATGCATGCCTATGTTTACTGCAACATTATTTACAATAGCTAAGATATGAAAACAACCAAAGTGTCCATCAATAGATGAATGAGGTGGCATATATACACGATGGAATACTAGCCATAAAGAATGAGATCTTGCCATTTGCAACAATGTGGATGTACATAGAAGGTATAATAGTGAGCACTGAGTGATGTAAAGAATTGTTGAATTATATTGTACACTCGAAACTAATATAACTCTGTATGTTAATTATACTTCAATTAAAATAAAATGTTCTGGATGTCAAACATGATTATTATTTCCACTACTAAAATATTTTACCATAGGAGAAGAAAACATACTTCTTAATATTTTTAAGTCACTTTATTGAGGTGTGATTGACATAAAAAAGTCACACATATTTAATGTATACAACGTGATGAGCTTGGAGACAAATACACACTCATAAAACTCTGACCATCATCTGTGTAATAAACATATCCAACATTTCTAAAATTTTTCTCCAGCCCCCTTTTTTTTGTAAGAACACAACATAAGATCCACCCTCCTAGCAAAATTTTAAGTATACAATGCAGTACTGTTAACTATGCTGTACAGTTAAATCTCTAGGACTTCCCTTGCATAATTGAAAATTTTTACTCTTTAATACCTTCCCAGTTTCCCATCTTGCCAGGCCCTGACAATCACCATTCTACACTCTGCTGCTATGAGTGTGACTATTTCAGATTCATCATATAAGTGGTATTATATAGTATTTGTTTATCTATCTGGCTTTCTTCACTTAGGGTAATGTCTTCCAGGTTCATCCGGATTGTTACGAACGGCTAAATTTCCATCTTTTTGGTTTTTTATGTTATGTTAATCACTGTACATTAGTTTTTGATGTAGTGTTCCATGATTCATTGTTTGCGTATAACACCCAGTGCTCCATTCAGTACGTGCCCTTTTTAATTCCATCTTTTTAAAGGCTGAATAATATTCTATTTTATGCATATGCCACTTCTTCTTTACCCATTCTTTTGTTACTGGAAATTTAGAATACTTCCATGTCTTGGCTACTGTCGGTAATGTTGCAACTAACAGGAATTCAGATATCTCTTCAAGATTCTCATATAAATTCCTCTGGAAATATACCCAGAATTAGGATTACTGGATCATATGGGAGTTCTACTTTATTTTTTTGAGGAACCTCTATACTGTTTTCCACAATGGCTACATCAATTGACATCCCAACAATGTAACAGGGTTCCTTTTCTCCACATCCTCACCAAATCTTGTTAGCTTTTCATATATATGTAATTATTATTTTTTTTTTTTTTTAAAGATTTTATTTATTTGACAGAGAGAGACACAGCGAGAGAGGGAACACAAGCAGGGGGAGTGGGAGAGGGAGGAGCAGGCTTCCCGCTGAGCAGGGAGCCCGACGCGGGGCTCGATCCCAGGACCCTGGGATCATGACCTGAGCCGAAGGCAGACGCTTAACGACTGAGCCACCCAGGCT